>NW_025999897.1:4703892-4727746 GCF_001458135.2 Marmota marmota marmota | reverse complement strand
GGGGGTGCACGCCTGTAATCCCAGTGGCTTGAGAGGCTGAAGCAGGAGGATCATGGGTTCAAAGCCAGCCTCAGCAAAAGGGAGTTCTAAGCAACTCAGTGAGACCCTGTCTCTAAATAAAATATAAAATAGGGCTGGGCATGGGGCTCAGTGGTCAAGTGCCCTTAAGTTCAACCTCTGGTACCTCGCCCACCCCCCCCAAAATAAACTGTCCTTGCTCTGTTTGGAAGGCCCCTGCAGGAGCCCTCACTGCCTGGACCGGTCTTTCATTGTTGTTGTCTCCATCCAGCCGCCTTTCTCTCCAAAGATCTTCTTTGAGGCCCTCAATGTATTGAGGTGCCCCAGGGCAGCTTGGTGAACTCGGAGTGTTCCGGAATATTTTCATATCTCCAGGGAAACTCGAGGAGAGTTGACATCTGTTGAGCACTGAGGATTCCTAGTTGGAGGTAGTTTACAGCTTCAGCATGAGGTCACTGCATTCCTTTAGATGACATTCTGTTTTGGCAAAGTTGGGTTTGGGGATAGCTGATGTGATTTTTAAAATAAATAAATAAGCAGGTGCCACATGGAAATCAACACAGAAAAGGAAATGAGGGTGGCGATGTCCAACCTGGCTCTAATGCTGGAGAAGTTGTGGAATACAAGACAGTGACACATGTCACTGGGAAGTACCCTCGGGGTTTAAGAATTAAATTAAAATATATTTTCTTTCTATTTGCATGTATTTTTAAAACAGTTACTAAGGCCGGGCACAGTGGCACATGCCTGTAACCCCCGAGGCTCAGGAGGCTGAGGCAGGAGTTCAAAACCAGCCGCGGCAAAAGCGAGGCTCTAAGCAACTCAGTGAGACCCTGTCTCTAAATAAAATACCAAATAGGGCTGGGGCTGGGGCTCAGTGATTGAGTGCCCCCAAGTTCAGTCCCGAGTACCTCCCCCCCCCCCGCCAATAAAAAACAGTTACTAAGTTGTTAGGACGTGAATACTTATTATGTTTTTTTGAGCTAACTTCTTACTAAACAGAACTGATTTTTTCCTCCCTCGGGATACTTTGAAATAATGACTAAGACACTAAAGGCTCTGGTCTCTGGGATTCCTCTAATATCTGGGACTACTGGATGAGGGTTGAGGCCTCATGAGGACTCATGAGGACAAGAACCTGGACTGCTCTTGTTAGTCCCACGGTCGGGGCTCACCATAGAGCAGATGCTCATTAACTGCTTCGGTGTCTGTGGGCGTCTCTGTTTATTTCTAAGTCTCTGCACAGAGATTTTGGTTTGGTTGAGATGGGGTCTTGCTATGGTGCCCAGACTGATGTCAAATTCAGGGGTTTGAGGGACGCTCCCACCTCAGCCTCCACAGTGGCTGGAACTCCAGGCATGTGCCACCATGCCTGCCTCTCGCACGTGCTTGGGGCCTTACCCCTGGCATCCAGGAGGCTGAGCCACACGGAGATGATGGGTGCAAGATGGAGCTGCCTTCTGTCCTCCGCTGCCCCCTGGAACTCCAAGCCACCACCACTTCCCCATGTCCAGTCCTCACACTGTTCCTGTCTCAGCATTTCTACTGAATACTGCCTGGTTCAGGCCTTGGCTGCCTCCATCCAACCTACCCTACACCCTGCTTCCTAAAACCCAGCTGTGTTAGAAAATTTCCACAGCCTCCCACGACTCTCTCCAGTAACAGCCAGCCTCCTTGGCAGGGCTGGTGAAGGCTCCGCTGACGGACTTCCTCCAACTTCAGCTTCTTCCATTTCTTCCTGAGGACCACCTACCCTCCCCTTTGCACATATTTCTGCTCCCGGGACACACCATTCCTCCTCTCTCGGGTGACACCATGAGTTCCTGGGAGACTCAGGTTTGTGATTTGCCTTTATGTAAAAAGCATCCCACGTCCAACACAGTGCCTTGTCTCTGGATGGGGTACTTCATTTCTACCCCACGGAAAGGGTTCAGTTCCGGTTCTACCTTGGGATTCTCTGCCTTCCCCCAGGACTCCCCAGGGGAAGAGGAGGTGACTTACCTGATTGATGAGTTTGGCAAAGGAGTTTGCTCAGGGCAGCACCCGGGCCCTCTCTTGGAAGAACCAGCCACCTGGAGGAAACCTGTGTTCCCTGTGTGTTCTCCTCTGTTCTTGGCCTTCCAGAAAGATTATTGGGACAGGATCCTTTGTGCAAGGGAGGCCTCCGGTTTGGGTGAGTGATGCAAGTTTGATCCCAGGGACCATGAATAAGCCCGTTGGCCAGATCTGAGCCATGCCCCATGACACAGAGCTTTATGAGTAACAAAGCAATGTTTTTATCTCCATCTGTTTGATTCTTGGGTCTATTTTTTAACTCTTTACAACTAAGGCAGCTTAGAGGGGTGTTGTTCTTTTTGGGTCACCTCAAAACCCAACCTGTCATCCATGTGCCCTTTCTGTGTCTTGGTTTAACTGACTTGAATTCCATTCCAGAGACTGATTCTCCATTGGCCCATCCTGAGTGAGGCTGGACATCAAAGCCTTCCTTTATAAATAGTGGAACAGTAACATGGCATCTTTCAACAGAGAGAAGTTCAACATGGGAGTGAGAAGCATCATTCATTATCTCACAAACAGCAGGAGATTGGGAAGAAAAACAAAAATAGATGCTCTATGTCAAATTCTTCTTCGTCTATAAACTCTTTCCATCTCAAGAAAATTTATAAGTCTCTAGCTTTCTTTCCCTTTAATCATCAAATTTAACTTCCTAAGAGTCTGTTTTTGTCTTTGTCTTGTTTTGTTTTGTAACTATTCTAAATTTGAAAAAAAAAATTGTCCTTATTCTTCATGTTCCAATCGCTCAATTTAAGCCACCGCTTCTAATTTNGCCTCAGACTGTGCCCGGCTCAGGCTGGGAAGCCTGATTTGTGGAGGAACCAATTAGCAGGGTCTCAGAAGTTCTTCCAGTAATCTCTGGCAGCCAGGGAGCAGGAACAGAGAAAATGAATGGCTGGCTTCATTCAGAGTCAGGGATTTGTGGCAGAGAATCAAGAGGTTGGAAGGTGTGAGGATTTCAAGTGTTCTCTGCCTCCATCTCAAAGCACAATTCACACAAGGGCTTAGGGAGGGCTTGGTGGCTCCATCCATGATGCTTTCCCGTTGGCTGCCTATTGTCCCCGTGACTGCACAGGGTCACCCACAGACCCGAGGATGTGAGGGGAAAGGGGGGGGAAACAAGGGAGAGAATTGAACAACAGCAGATGAGGTAGAGAGGGAAGATGGGAGGGGAGGGGAGGGGGGATAGTAGGGGATAGGAAAGGCAGCAGAATACAACAGTCACTAATATGCCATTATGTAAAAATGTGAGTGTGTAACCGATGTGATTCTGCAATTTGTATTTGGGGTAAAAATGGGAGTTCATAACCCAATTGAGTCAAATGTATGAAAGATGATATATCATGAGCTTTGTAATGTTTTGAACAACCAATAAAAAAATAAAAAAATAAGAAGAATACAAGCAACAATAAATGTTGGTGAGGATGTGGGGAAAAGGCACACTCTACATTGCTGGTAGGACTACAAATTGGTGCTACCACTCTGGAAAGCAGTATGCAGATTCCTCAGAAAACTGGGAATGGAACCACCATTTGACCCAGCTATCCCACTCTTCTGTATATATCCAAAGGACTTACAATCAGCATACTATAGTGACATGACCACATCAATGTTTAAAGCAGCTCGATTCAAAATAGCTAAGCCATGAAACCAACCCAGATGTCCTTTGACAGATGAATGGATAAAGAAAATTTGGTATATATACACAATGGAATATTACTCAGCCATAAAGGAGAATGAAATTCTGGCATTTGCTAGTAAATGTATGGAAGTGGAGACTGTCATGTAAGTGAAATAAGCCAGTCCCAAAAAACCAAAGGCCAAATGTTCTCTCTGATATGTGGATACTAACACACAATAAGGGGGGAAGGGAAGAATAGAAGCTCATTGGATTAGACAAAGGGAAATGAAGGGAAGGAAGGAGGATGGGAATAGGAAAGAGAGTGGAATGAATCGGACATAACTTTCCTGTGTCCACATATGAACACACGACCAGTGTAGCTCCAATTGTGTTCAACCACAAGAATGGGAAGTTGTACTCTATGTATGTATGATATGTCAGAATGCATTCTACTGTCATGTAGCACTAAAAACAACAGATTAAAAAATAAAGAACCTCTCTGTTCTCACTCATTCTGTGGCCCACCTGAGCTACCTTCCCTTCCCACCACAAACCCACATTCCACCCATTGCCCCACATCCGGGGACTGCTCCTGAGCTCCATGGCCTTCTGCTTGCAACCCAGCCACTCCGCGGAGGGAGCTGCTCTCGGACTTCACCAGCAATTTCTTCACCGTTACACTCTCAAGTCTCTTTATTTCAGTCCTTGTTCTTTTTTGACGTCTTTGCGACATTTGACCCTGCCAATCACTTTCTGACCCTTAGCTTCCTGTTCTCCTTTCTCTCAGTGTTGAAGTTCAGTCTGGGGCCTCCACGAACCCTGGGTTCTGCTTGGCATCCTTCCTTCTGCATTACTGACAGAAGAAGTGCCCAGGCCCTACCATGCACAGCAAGGGGTTCCCCTCTGATAGCAATTGATATTCTGGGAATAGCTGAGTCTACTACTGAGATGGGGTGATTTATCAAGAAGAGAGATTTACTTTCAATTCACAGTTCTGGAGGCTGGAAGCCCAAGGTCAGGCAGCTACACAACGTGTTGGCCTCAGGCTGCATCATAATGTGGCAGAAAGGAAAAGGGTCAGCAGGTTTGTGTGGGAGGAAGGAGGAGCTGGGCTCACCTTATAACAACCCCCTCCCACCAGAATGACCCACTAGTGCCTCTGAGGGACCTCATCACCTCTTAACCCTTCCCCCTCTTCCAAACTACCACAGTGGCCATCAGACTTCAACACGAGTTTCTGGGAGGAAAAACCACATTCAAGCCACACCAGACAGGCATCTTATCCATCCCTGACCCGTGGTAACAGAAGACCTCCAGGGGGATCTAAGAAATACCTTGACTTGCTATAAAAGAGGTACGTACTAAGAATACCATCTCCTCCTGACCCTTCCTTTCTTCTTGGGATGTTGTCACTTAAGAATAAGCAGCTCTGAGCTGTGCCATCTTGCCATTATGAGGGAGAGCAAGAGCCAGGAGGCCCACACTGAGCTGTGGCTTCAGAGGCTTGCCAAGCTGGTCTTGCACCTCCACAGACTTGAATGACAGCGGGTCTGCTTGGAAGTGTGCCAGGACTGGTTACGTTTCTATTACATGCAGCCAAACACGTGGAAGTATCCCCCTACAGCCCTCTACCTCATCCCCTTCCCTGAAAGCATCGTGCATTCTGTGCTGACCTCAACAAAGTTCTTATTGTCCCATCTCCCCACCCCCAGCCTCCTCAGGCACCAGACATTTCCACCTGGATTTCACACCATCCTCCTCACATGACATGTTCACATCCAGACTCACCAGCTCTCCCCTAGAGTCAACAAGCTCGGAGTCGTCTTCTCAAAGAGGAAGAACTCCTTTGAGATTTGCCGGAAGAGTGTGGATTCCAAGAGCTTCCAGGTGGGGGTGTAATGCAGAAAGGTAAAACAGAATTTAAGATTTACATCTTCACATGGCTCAGCTCTGCCTGGCTGTGCTACGTATTTCACAATAGGTTTAACACAACGTGGAGAAGACGCAAGGTGCCCAGCAAGTAGCCAAAGAGAAAGACGAGAGAGGACAGTCAGCAGACCATGGATGACGCCTCCCGAAAGAGTTGGGCCTCTAGTATGTAAGGAGTTGAGGTCCTCAACTAAAAAGTGCACCTTCAGATGCACACTTTGCAAAATCAGCTTCAGCAACAGCATGAAGAATGAACCAGGGGTGTAAGATTCAGGTGAGTAAAGCAATATCAAAACCCTCTAGTCAGAAAATAATGAGGGCAGAATATGTGGAGACTCTGTGGGAAGTAACGGGGAAGAGAATTAAAAAATAATTAGGAGAGAATTCGCAAGACCGCAGGACAGATCGAATATGGAAAGTGAGGGAAAGAGTCTAAAATGAGAGATTGGGGTTTAAAGAGTTGTTAATGGCATAGTTGTAGAGGAGGAAATGTTGGGATTATTGTGGAATGTTCTCAGCTTTCCCTGTAGCTAGGTGCAGTCACATGACTCTGTTCCCACGGAGAATGTGTGTGAGACTTCTAAGAAACCTACTTAAGCTTGTGTGCCTCAAAGGGAGGTAGACTCTCTTTACTCTTTCACTTTTCTACTTTTATTCTGCCAAGGCCAGGGATGTGATGGCCAAGCTCCAACAGCCATTTTGTCCACGTATGAGCTTGAAGATGGAAGCCATTCGGGAGGATGGCAGAGCAGTAACATAGATGGATCCTAATCACTACAGAGCTGCCAGACCATCCCTAGACTGGGAACCTGCAGGCTCATTTTACATCAAAACCATTGTTGGGGTTTTTTGGTTTTTATGCCCCTAAGTATAGTCCGAATTGGTATAACAAATCATTATCCATGTATAGGTGATGCCTGCCACAAAAGATCCCCTCTTATTAAATAGGCTACATTAGACCGTGAAAGTGGTGAAGATCTTCCAGAAAGCGTCAATAGAATAAGGAAAGGGGAATAAGCCCAGATGTCTGGGGAACCTCAATGCAAAGAGCAGATGAAGAAAAACCCGCCAGGAGATTTGGATTGCTACCTGCATCCACTTCTACTACATCATAAAAAGGCAAGATCAAAACCACCGACCAACCCGGAGGCCGAAGCACACCAACTGGAAAAAGAATTGCACTGAGCAGGAAGAACGTGTCAAACTTGGAGTCGTGCCACTCCAGGGAGTGTGATTCAAGAGCGGACTGGCCGCCTAGCAGCAGGAGTGTGAGTGGTGGACAGCCTCCAGCCTGAACCTCATTATGGTGCTCCTCCGCCTTTAAGGCTAGAACTTCCTTGGACTCTCCCAAGAAGAAGTGAGTCATGGTAGTGGTAGCCAAGATCACTTCCTCCCGTGGCCGCCCTTCCAGGGATTAGGGAAAGCCCAGCACAAATGTCCCACCCCGCGCAGGACTCCTCCAGCAGACTCCCTGCTCCCATGAGGTGCTCAGTCACATCACGTGGCTCCTTCTTGCTCTCCTTATTCTATTCCAGCATCTGCTCGCCAGAGAACTCCCCTAGCTCAGGGAATAGTAAGGAGCTACATGAATGGATGTATATTATATGATTTAGTTAAATAAGCGTTGAATCATTTGATTTCAAAATGAAGAGGTGGGAGGTGAGCCATTTCCTCAACCAACAAAAAAACTATCAAATACAGGTCATCTCACTCAACACGTGTCCTTCAGGTAATGTGCTGGGTCCTCCCTGGTTGTTGTTGCTTTGTTCTTTGTGGTTTTTGATCTGTTCTATTTCGTTTCAGTCTCAGTTGACCCCAAAATAAAACTATATTCCATCAACGTTTCTTCCAAAATATTGTTCATTTCTACTCTCTTACTGTTAAGGTTTGTTCATGAGGTGTCTCCCCAAAGCTCCTGTGTTAATGCAGGAATATTCAGAGGTGAAATGATTACACCTCTGCATGTGTGACCTAATCAATCCATCCTCGTTCCAATGGACTACCTGTCGGCTTGGGGGAGAGGGAGGAGCATGCCCAGGTAGGTGCAGCCCCCTCCCCTCCCTCTCCCTGCTTCCTGCTCACCAGGAGTGGAGATTTCCTCAGCCTCATCCTTCCACCCTACTGTTCTGCCTCACCTTGGGCCCAGAGCAATGGAGTCAGCCAACCATGCACTGGACCTCAGAGACCCTGAGCCAAAAATGAACTTTTTCTCCTCTAAGTTGCTCTGGTCGGTATTTTGGTAACAGCAATGGGAGCATGATACACTTTCCTCTCGAATTTTATCTTGCAGTCAAATATTCCATAGGGAAGACAAATAAGTTTGAATCAATGACGTCACAAACCCAGGAAGTCATTCAAACCCCTTTGGGTGGGTCATCACTACCCTACAGACCCAGCCACGTTATGGTATAGAGAACACATGGCTCCACACAACTCCATAGGATTAAAGCTCCATGGGATAAGATGGACCTAAAATACAGGTACTAAACCTGTGCCCAGAATAAGTGTCCATCTGAAGTCAGGACGATGCTTGTTAAATACAGAGTCCAGAAGGATTGTCAATAGGATTCTTGTCTCTGAGATTCCAACCATTTATTTCACAAAGACAGAGGTTCCTGTTCTCTTTCCCCTTTCATGTCAATCATCATTTAGCTCAAATTACTCTCCCAAGAAAAGCACATATAACTGCAAATCTGTTGCCATTTCCTTCTTACCAGAAAGTCACAGAACAAGAAAAAAATCTGCTGTCCCCAATTCCAGAAAGCCACTCTTCCTGGTACACTCTGGAGACTGGTGTTCTCTTCCAGTGGACTCAGCAAAATCCCACCCCTAGACTCAACCTGGCCTCCCACCTGTTTTTACAAATAAAACTTTATTGGAACACGGCCACTGCCACGGATTTACATACCGTCTCTGGCTGCTTTTGTACACAATGACAGAGATGAGTCAGTACCACAGAAACAAGCCAGCCTACGAGGCCGAAAATATTTACTATCTGGCCCTGGACAGAAAAGATCTTCCAACTTCTGTTCTGGTTATAAAAAATCTGTGTGTGCGCTTACATTTCAGGTGTGTATCCATTTCACTGACATTTTAACACGTCCACATCACTATTGATCAGTGTCCATCTGAAGTCAGACGATGCTTGTTAAAGATCATAGCACATGCTCGCCTTTTCCTTGGATGAACAAGGGATTATTGTTTTTTTTAATTCGTCTCATTTTAAAACATTACCTTCTACCCAGATGACACAGAAGCTTGAGTCCAACCCTTGATGTGCAGCTGCTTTATAAGCTCAGACATGAAGCTTCAGAACAAAAATGAGTCCCCCAAAGAGACAGAAATTGAACCCCTACAGCCTTAAGAGAAATGAGATAGAGAATTGTGTCCTGATGCCCATGTTTTCTGTCCTTTCCTCCTCTCTAAATAAAAGAAGATGACAGCCTTTTGAAACGCCTTCCATCCTCCGATCGTTTGACGTCACAGATCTTCCTATTTTTAATAGAACAACATCTTCTAAGAATTCCCCAGTGAATCATAGCAGGGGGAGGAGGCCGCGCTGTCAGAAAGGGAAGCTGGGCGTCCACCGCCCCGGTGGGCCAGGGCAGCGGGCAGGTTGACGAGAGGCCAAAGAAAGTGCCCAGGGATGAAACGCAAGACCCATGATTCACTGGGGAAAGCAGGCGAGAGGCCAGGGACTGCTCCAGGGCAGTCCAGTGGTGACAAGCTGGCAGACAGCACCTCTGTCCCTCAAGGTGCTTCACCAGGCAGGGCCCCCCACCTCATGGTGTTCTCTGCAGCAGCGGCCACCTAGACATTTCACGTATCCTCCCCACTGGGCCCTCAGTTCCACGCCTGTCCCCACTCTCTTGGGCTGCAGAAGCTGTGACAGCATCAGCATCGGCCTGTCTGGATGGCCAGCATCCCGGGAGCAACTGTCCCGGCTGCCTTCTACAGAGGACATGACCTTGCCCTAGTTCCCAGTGTGCGGGAAGGAGAGCCAGTGCCCTTCAAGACAATAGGCACCCAGACCTCCCAGAGCAGCCTGCTCTCGTGTTCCCTTAACCAGGTGGTTTCAGGGAACAGAACAGGGGGATTCGGGGACATGTGTTTTACTGTCCCCCTTTTCTTTAAGGACAATCCACAGGGAGAGTCCAATTTCAATCTGTTGCCCTAGCCGGTGAGTGAGGGCAGAAGGTGGATTTCTGGTGACCAGCTGCCCTGGGCCGGCTCTCAGCAGGGAGCTCTTTAATTTTCCATAGAGCGTAAATGGGCACAGGTCTCTTTCTAGAGGAGTTCCCCCTCTGTCTGAGCCGCCTTCTCGGACTCCTTCCTTCTCTAAGTGGATAAAATCACTTGAGTTCTGTGAACCCCGAGTTCAGCCGTATCTTCAAGATGATGAATTTGGCACTTGACAAAATGGTCTCTCATTCTTCATCTGCCAAATACTTTTTCACTTTCCTCTTACTTCAAAGTAGTGTAAAGATTTTTGCATGAAAAGCATTAAAAATACTTGCAATGAAGAGAGAAAGGGAGAAAAGAAAACAGAATCTGCATAAGTCCTAAAATCCAAAGAAGCCACTGTAAGATGTTGCTGTGTGTTTATTTTTACACACAGGGGTGGGGACAGAGCCTTTGGGATCAACCCAACAGGTCTCAAACGAGATGATTCTGGATTATCCATTAGGCCCTAAATCCAATGACACATGTCCTTACCAGAAGAGGAAAACCTTGAGACAAAAGAGAAGGCCGCCCGAAGAGAGAAGCAGAGTGATTGGGTGATTCTGCCACATACTAAGAATGTCCTAAGCCTTCAATGGCGGGAAGAAGCCAGGAAGGTCCTCCCCCAGAGCTTCCAAAGGGAACTTGGTGCTCAATTCAGATGTCCAGTGTCCAGAATCACGAGAGAACCGATCTCTGTTCTTTGTGGCCAGTTAGTAGCATTTTGTTACAATAGCCTTAGGAAACTAATATAATACACTTGTTCATTAAAGATACTGAACAATTATGAGCTAGATATTAGACCAAGGAGCTGGAGAATAAGATGCCAAACTCTTCACAGATGTATGAATATGTTTTTAATGGGCCACCACAATTGTTATCATTAACATTTTCCCCATATAATAATATAAACATGCTTCATGATAATAAATAAATACAGCTTTGTCTTACAGATAAACCACTAATTTCTCAAGCAGTTCTTAATTTTCCAAACCTTGAGTTTGTTTCAATTTCTCTTGCTATACAGCAACCACCATTCTTTATCTAAATGATTATGTACACCTTTAACCATTTTCTTAGTTTTTGGAAACGAAATTCAGTGGTCAAAGTTTGTTCCAGTTATCTGCCCAGCTCTTAATCTCCCAGTTCCAACTCCACCCTTCTTGACCCTGCCTGGTTAAACCAGAGCCAGACCCTGGAGCCTTTCTCCCTGACTATTGGCACAGTGACAGGCTTTGTCACTAGAGGGCACCAGAGGGCAGGAAGACCCGACACCCCCCCACCCCCTCCCCAATCCTCCATTTTATGGGAGCCCAGCCCCAACCACACTCTTGAGCCACACTCCCTCCCTCACACTTCCACCCTGGGCCTGTGTCCACTGTAGCTGGGTCATGGCCACAGGTCTCTCTCCCCGTCCCACCTACACATCAACATGGCCTGCCGTGGTAGACTCATTCTTCTACAAAAGGTCTAAATTTAAGCCTTGGGTTCCGGTGGGTGCAGCTTCCCAGAACTCAGTTCCTTCACGGTCCACTCTTCCTCAGCCTGGATTTCTATTTCTGCTGCTGTTCTTGCAGCTGCTACTTCTTCTAGATGCCTTAGAAGCCCCTTATCACATTCACTAGTTAACCATTTATTAAATTTTTCCTTCTCAAATAATTGGTGGGCGTTCAGTCCCCTAACTGAGCCCCGACTGATATAAAATCCCATACCCATTTACATGACCAAATTAACTTCCGGAACTGTTGCTCCAATTTATAAGTTCTTCCCCAAGTCCTAATCAATTCTGGTTTGTTTGTTTGTTTTGTTTTTTTGTTTGTTTTTACAGTGGAAAGAAAAGGAAAAAAATGTCCCTCATCAATTGCCTTAATTTGCATTTCTCTGATTTATTGGTAGGGAAGACGAACAACAAAAGCGACTGGAGTATGTATTGCATTGAAAGGAGTCACATCAAACCAACAATGGTTACTTTCTTAGGAAAGACATTGGCATAGAGGAGAGAAGGCAGGAACTGGCAGCTACTCTAAATCCTGTACAGTGACCAAATGTGTTACAAGGGGAAAGTACTCATGGGTCTTTTGTGTATAATTAAAAATAAATACATCATGAAAATAAGCCACCGCTGGGCTCCCTGCAGCTACACACGGCTCGTCCCCCATCAGATCTGCTGCCTTCTGCTGTGGTTAGATCCAGGTTGTCCCCACCTCAACTCAGGCTGTGGCTTAATTGCCCATTGTCCCTGTGTTGAGGTGGGGCAGGGGCTTCGGAGGCCTTAGGGGTCATGAGGGATCCTCTCTCAGGAGATTAATGTTTTTCTAGAGAGTCTGGGTTGGTTTTCTCTAGACTGGAGGCAGGTTTGGCAGGACTGGATTAGAGCAAGAGGAGGTGGTCAAGAAATGAGTTCAGCTTCCTCGGCTCACTCTCTCGCTTCCACTTACGCCACGATCTCTCCCCACACCAGCTCCTCCCTCCTTTCTACTCCACCATGTATGGAGGAGTAGGTGGCCCTCCCCAGCAGAGGACCAGATATGGCCGCAGATCACGGATAGGATAGAATGTGAACGGAGATAAGCATCTTTTCCCTAGGACTCACACAGACTCAGGTAAATGGAGTAAACTTTGGCAAGGGCTTATCCAGACACCAGAGGCTTCCGTGGCGGCCGGTGACTTGTCCCTCTAGAACCCCAAAGGGAAGTGAAGGCTCAGCATGTGCACCTGTTGTGGTAGCTACACTCCCTGTATTTTCTAGGATAAGAGAGCCATGGTTTCTAACACCCTGCCTCACTGTAAGACCACATGGAAAGTCAGGAAGTGGACCCTAAATCCAGATCGTTATTCACAACGTGTGGCCACACATCTAGGGAGGAACACAGGGAGCGCGTAGAGGCCGTCAGGTTCTCTGCCTTTCCTGGCTACCAGGTGGACACAGAGGAAGTGAAAGGTAGGACGTGGCCTAATTCTCGAGAAGAGCCTGGCTCGTCAGCACAGGCTTGGCTGCAGGCACTGTCTGTACGTAGAGGACTGATCACCTCTCACTTTTCAACCTGCGTCCAAAATAAAGAAACAAGAATAGCACTAAGAGAGTTAAGATGATCAGTTAAAATTTTTTTTTAATTTTAAAAAATGAGAATTAAGATGATGTTATGGCACTCATACCAATTATAATTGATAATTTTATGATTCTCCATGAGACAGAATCAAATTAATTTAATGCAACCAATTAACCAGGTGTGGTGGCACACGCCTGTAATCCCAGCTACTCTGGAGGCTGAGGCAGGAAGATCTGAAGTTTGAGGCCAGCCTCAGCAACTTAGTGAAACCCTATCTCAAAATAATTTTGGGGGGTGGGGTGGGGAGGAGGTACTGGGGATTGAACTCAGGGGCACTCAACCACTGAGCCCCATCCCCAGCCCTATTTTGTATTTTATTTAGAGACAGGGTCTCACTGAGTTGCTGAGCGCCTTGCTTTTGCTGAGGCTGGTTTTGAACTCGCGATTCCCCTGCCTCAGCCTCCCAAGTTGCTGGGATTATGGGCATGCACCACTGCGCCTGGCTCGAAATAAATTTGTAAAGTGTTGGTTGTGTAGCTCAGTGGTGGAGAGCCCCATAGGTTCAAATGCCTAGTCCCACAATAAAAACAAACAAAGTCAGTTTAATTTGATAAATATTATCATTATACATTATCATATAGTATATACTTGACGTTCTTCCAGGCAGGTAACAGAACTCTGTTGGGCTGAACTGCGTAGGGAGTGAGGAACATGGCAACTGGTGGGCACAGAGAGATTGTCCCCCAAGGTGGAAGAATTGGAGGGGCAGTGAAATAAGGGAACAAGCATGGTGGGTGGCGTTTGTGGGAGTCTGGACCAGGGTGCAGAGGGAGAAAAGGAGACCACAGGTGCAGGCTTTGTGACGAGCAGGACCCATGGACCTTTAGGGAGCAGGAGGACTGCTGGCTGCAGACCTGGACAATGTGATTCTCGCCTCTCCGTCAAAAGTCAGCGAATGAAGACCTGCGCTCATGCCAAGGCTTTCTGGAGTCGTGTCTGTTTATTTTAGCTGCATTGATGTTCTCAGACTGAACTTCGAGCCACATCAAAGGTATTTATTTGTGTTACGTTTGTTGGATGTTTGCCTCACGCACTTGCTGTGAATTCACATCATGGATTAGGAGTTGCTGAGCCACAGCTAATGGACTTTAGGATGATTTTCTAGAGACCCCAAAACGTCCCCACTTCGCACCATCTCAGAATAGCTGTGCTGTCAAGGTGGCAAAAGCCGAAACAGGAACACAATGTTGTTGCCCTGCCTGGCAGCCAACACTCTTCGTGGCACAGACACGGGCACGGGCGCTGCTCAGAGCGTGGATCTCTTCCCCTTCTGAAATATAAATTCAGTTCATTGTTCTTACTCATATTCTTTGTCCTTTATCATATTCTTGTTCTCTAAAAAGGAATAGCCAGGGCACGGTGGCACACGCCTGTAATCCCAGCAGCTCCAGAGGCTGAGGAAGCAGGAGGATTGCAATTCAAAGCCAGTCTCAACAACTTAGCAAGACCCTCTTGTCTCAAAATAAAAAGTAAAAATTTATAAAAGGGCTGGAAGGGGGCTGGGATTGTGGCTCAGAGGTAGAGCACTCACCTAGCACGGGCAGGACCCGGGTTGGATCCTCAGCACCACATAAAAATAAAAGGGCATTGTGTTGTGTCCATCTACACCTAAAAAATAAATAAAAAAATTTTAAAAAATAAAAGAGCTGGAGGTGTGGCTCAGTGGTTAAGCACCTCTGGGTTCAATCCCTTTTTAAAATTATTAACAGAAACATAGAAATTAAATAACTTAAAAAATCAAATAATAAAAAAATATTAATTAATTCTTATTAAATTAAATTAATTAAATACTAAAATAATTGATTAAACAATAAAAAATAGAGCATTTTTTGAACCTAGACTAGAAATTGAATCCAGGCCCTCACACATACCAAGCAAGCACTCTGCCATTGAGTTACATCCACAGTCTCTTACTTTTTTAATCTGTATTTTTAAAACAGGGTCTCACTAAGCTGCCCAGGCTGGACCCAAACTTGCAATCCTCCTGCCTCAGCCTCCTGAGTAGTTGTGATTTTTGGCATGCACCATCAGGCTCAGATAGAATGAGTTTACTGCCGGTTGACCCTTATTAACCTGTTTCATCTTAACATCAAGACCCCTACCCCATCTCAACTGTCTCTTTAAGATAATAAAATATGAAAAATGTTTGAGAAAATAGAGGTGTTTAACCTGATTTAAATATTATACAATGTATACATGTATCAAGACATCACATGGAATCCCATAAACATGCACAATTCTTACATTTCTATGTTTCTATTAATAATTTCAATTTTAAACAAGAAACTAAAATAGCCCAGAATATGATACCATGAGGTCAAATTTTTAAGGAAATGTCGTAAGAATACAATATAATAGAACATGCCCAACATCTGTAGATCACCACCCAACTTGGTCACATTTTAACATCACGTGATATATTCTTCAGATCTGTTTTTTTAAGAAAGAGATCATTCCAGATTCTCTCACTTGGATCCCATAGATAACCACAATGCTGAATCCGTTGCTTCCTAGACTGACTGTTCGTGTTCCTCTCAATCTCATATGTTGATGCCAAAATCCCTAACAAGAGGATATTTGAAGGTGAGGGCTTTGTGGGGTAACTAGAGCATGAGGGTGAACCCCTCATGAATAGGATTAGTGCCTGTTAAGAGGATGAAGAGACCAGCGCTCCTTCCCACCCTGTGAGCATACAACAAGAAGATGGTCATCTGAAAACCAGGGAGAGGGTCCTCACCAGACTGAATCTGCCTGCACCTTGATCTTGGACTTTCCAGCCTCCAGAACTGTGAGAAATTTCCCATCCAATGGTATATTTGTTATAGCAGCCCAAATGGACTGAGACGGTGTTCATCATTCTCATGCATATATTTACAGTTTTACTACATACTCATCTATTAATACCAAGAATCATTTTGCCAGCTTTGATGCTGATCTACATGGGTCCGCACTGCTATGCATACTCATAGACATGCACACGTCACAAATAAGTCTTTATATCCTCATATAGCTTGAGGATGTATCCATGTCAAAAACCAGGGTTATACTTCTTTCATTTTAACTTCTGCATCCAATTATGTGACCATACCATAATTTACTATTTGGTGGACGAACATCTACTTTCTTTCTGCAATTCTTTGCTAGTCGTAGCCAGACTGAGGGAAAAAATTCTTTTGGATGGAAGTACGCATCTTTTGTTTTCTATTTCATTTTGTTTTTAACATAGTTAATTGAATACTAATAATGAGGTCAATAAAGCTGATCGCTTTTTTTAATGTACAGGTCTGTCGGTCATAACACCTGCATAGACTCTCGTGACCACCACCATGAGGGTATACAACAGTTCTCTCACCCCAAAACTCCCATAATGTTCCTCCTTTGTGGTCACGCCTGGGTCACTGTCCCCACTGCCAGGCAACCAGAGTTCCATGTCTAGGATGTCACATAAAGGTAACCATAAACCATGTCACCTTTTGAAACTTTTTTCTGTCACAGCGTAAGGCCTTTCAGATGTATCCATACTGCTGTGTCTATCAGTATTCTGCTCCTTGTCATTGCCAAGTCACACTCCATTTTATGATGTGTGACAGTTTATCTATGTGTCCATGAAAAGACATTATTTCTTATTTTGTCAACTATTAATAAATCTTCTATCAAACCTTCCTGGGGCAGGCTTTTGTGCATGGATGAGTTCTTGGTTCACTCGAGTAAATACCTACTAATGGGCCACCAGGTCACGTACAAGAATATATTTATCTCCCAAAATGACTGCAGCTTATCAGTCATCCTTCTGTCATTGGCTTCTAGTCTAATTCTAGTGTGAACAGAGAGCATGATTTGTATGACAATGATTCTTTTACCCTTCTTTAATGCTTGCTTTACACCCCCAGTTAACAGTCTACACTGGTAAATGTCGTGTACGCTTGGGAATAACGTGCATTATGAAGCTTTGAGTGGAGTGTCCTGTAAATGTTATGAGCTGCAGTTGCCCAATGGTGTCCCTCAGTTCTCCTATGTCACTGCTGACTCTCTGTCCATTTGCTCTATTAATTGCTAAGAAAACAACCTCGATGTCTTCAGCTGTTACATGTTGGGATTTGTCCATCTGTACTTTCAGTTTCATGAGCCTTACTTCGTGTACTCTGAAGTTCTGTTGTTAAAAGATAGACACACTTAGGGTTAGTATGTCCTGTTGGCAAATCGTCTGTGTTTTGTCCCTGGTCTATTCCTTGTTCTAAAAAAAAAATCTCTTTTTTTCTGATTTTAATATACTCATCCTGTATTTGTTTTGGTCAGTGTTTGCTTAGCATATCTATCCTTTTACTTTTAAGCAACCTATAGAAATATGCAAATATGTTATAGTAATATTATAATTTTATATAATTACAAATTACCATATACAATCCATATCAGTTTCTTGTAGGCTGCATACTTTTTAATTGATTCATTTTGACAATCTTTGTCTTTTTTATTAGATCTTTATAGTTATACATATAAACTCATGCATACATGGAATTCAATTTCAGTTGATCATCTCTGATAATCTCTGACTTTCAATTGGTTTGTTTTAGACCATTTACATTTAATGTAATTATTGGTTGCATGTAGGTCTACGGATTTATCATTTATTTTGTTGGTTCCCTATTTTTTGGTGTTCCACTTCAACAGATTTATTGTTTTTTGCCGCAGTCTGGCTGGGCACAATCAGGAGCCACTTGTCAAAAGAAACTAACTTTATTTTTAGAACCACACACGCCAAACAAAACAGCCTCTCAGGAAAAATCCTCAGAGCCTCAACTGCCACCACCGGCTTCCCACAAGCCTCTCTCTCCCACACAAGCTTCTCCCCACCTCCCACAATCCTCCTGCTCTTGAGGCCGATTGGCTGGGTCACGTGGGCGGAGCCAAAAAAGTCCCCCAATGAGCAGCTCCGTGGTCTGAAAGGGCAGGGAAACAGCCCAATGAGCATCACCGCAGAGGAGCCAATCAGCTAGATGTTGCTGGGGCCGCTGTGAGCCAATCATCAGCCAGCAGCTGGAAGTTTGCTGGCAGCTGGAAGTTTGCTGGGGCCCCTTCGGCTGTAGTTCTCAACAGTTTTTATTATGTCTTAGTTTATTTGTTTGTTTTTAGTGGTTGCTCTGGGGGATCACAATATACAAACTTCATGTTTCTGTCTACTTAGCACTAATGTTTTTACCAAATCAGGTGGAATTTAAAACCCTTACCAACATATAGGTCCCTTTACTTTCCACCCTTTATGTTGCAGCGATTATATGTATGTAGGTACATATACATACACACACACACACACACACATGCACACGTACACACAGAAACATACATATGTAGGTAGAAACTCCATGAGACAATGCTATAATTTTTGCTTTCAATAATTGTATGTATTTTAAAGAACTTAGGAAGAGAAAAATAATCAGTTATATTTACCTAGATATCTACCAACAGATATTAGATTGCTCCTCCCTCATTCCTGAGATCCCAGATTTCCCTCTGGTGGGTGGCATCTGCCTTCCATCGGGAAACTTCTGTAACATTCTTTTAACATTTCACTAGTGACAAATTCTCTTCATTTTTTTCATCTAAAAAAAATGTCCTTATTTCATCTTCATTCCTAAAAGAAATAGATGCTGAAAGGGAACTTTGAAACTGTCTAACTCAAAGTGCTAATTTGCACATAAGGAAAGTGGGGCCCAGAGACATTAAACAATCTGTCCCGTGTCGTCATGGTAATTAACGATTGAGCCAGGACCACAGTCTAAGCTCCCTCACTCCCAGTCCTGTGCTCTTCCTCTTTCTAATCAATGTCCTGCTTTGCTACCTCAATTATTTGGTTTATACTGGGAATAAAAGAGCTTGTGCAAAAAGAGCTTGATTATTACATGCTTATAAAGGGAAAGTAAAATTATCATTTTTTTAGAACTAAAGGGAACCTTAGAGATTATTGACTTTGGCTTTTCATGTTTCAGAAGAGACAAATGAGGCCCAGAGGAGTTACTTCAGTCTTCCAAAGGAAACTTATTAATAAGTACAGCTACAAGTTTTTGTAACAAGATACCCACCATCCCTAAAGAATAGGCAATAGAGGTATTTGTTCACTTGTGGTCTGCAGTAGTGATAGGTTGTGCTGTGCCCAACACACACGCACACTCTAGCCCCCTTATAACGTTAGGATTACAAGTTGGGTGACTAGCATAAACGGAGTATCCTAAACAGACAATTTGGCAGCAGATATATGACTCTGTTCTCATTAGCACTGTCTTTTCAACCAGGGATTCCTGAAATTCAGTGTGTATCAGATGCTTTATAAGGTGACAAAAAGCAGTTTATTGACCCAGGTGCATACCTGTAATCCCAGCAACTCAGGAGGCCAAGGAAGGAGCATCACAAGTTTGAGGCCAGACTCAGCAACTTAGTGAGACCCTATCTTAAAATTTAAAAATACCAAAAGGGCTGGGGATGTAGCTCAGTGGTAGAGCACCCTGGTTCAGTCCCCAGCACCAAAAAAATAAATAAATAAAAAATAAAAATAAAAAGTCAGCCTATTAAAAATACACAATCTTGGCCCCACTTCCAAAGATTTTGATTCATTTGATCTAGGGTACAGGCCTGTAATTTGCATCTTATAAACAAACCAGGTAACTTCTATCCAATTATCTGCTTCAGATTCAGAAATATTTGGTCTATGTTAAGGCATTATATTTTGGTGATCACAGAAAATTCTGGACTTTCTCACTTAGAATAAGAAAATTGTACTTTCTAACTCAGAATAAGGTGTTAAGATGCAACATCAGACCAGCCAGTCCTAGGTGTCTTAAGCTCATTCTCCTCTGGTCCTGCCATTCACAGTTATTGAGTTGCCTCTCTCCTCAGGCTGCTTGCTAAGACAGCTAGCAGGTGCAGGTAACAATGTCCTCACACTCATCTGCACTGCAATAAAAACTCCAAGGAACACAGAAGTTTACATGTGGCTTTGCTATTTCTCGGTGAGTCTCTTACCTACAACTCCTTTAACAGCTCCATTGAGATTCCGCTTGGTTTTCTAACCAAATATAACGGTTACTTATCTGGGGCCAGATTTTATAAATCCAAGTTCTTATTTTAAATAACTCTCTTTTCCAAACCACTCCCTGCCTCCCACAGAGGAATACACTTGCACAGACCCACAAACACCATTTCTTCTATGGGATTTTGTCATTCCTCATCTGTGTACCCTGCTGTGTGTGAGAACCCGTGAAGACAGGAAAGGGAAGAGAAAATTGTGCTCGTGGAGTTATAGTATGGTGCAGAAAATCAACCACGCAACAAAAAAACAACTAGTTGTGTTTTAAGCAGCATGTGAACATATGCAAGATAAAAAATAGAATCTAACCTTCACAGATGGAGGAACTCTTGTGTTTAAATGTTGACTTTGTTGTTTTCATGATTTAATTCCTAGAAGTAGAGGGCTTGGTATTTAGCGAGACTGAAAAGAAACACAAGTGCCCTTTGCATTTGCTTCTCTTAAAGCAGGCAGCAGTACGCACGCCCTGATCTGCTTCCTGCGCTGCCTCATTCTTTTTCTTAATTGGCTCATAGGTACAGACAAATCTTGTCTCTCTAATGATCGTAGAAGATGCTTAAAGGGAGGAAGTAACCGTGTCAAATATTTCTTCTGTGTCTCCTACAGGGTCCAAAACAATGTCATTTTTTTACAACCAAGAGTGACACCCTTACCGTGTACTAGGCTCTGTATGAGATGCCAGTGGCAGAGATAGCCAGTATCCCTGCCCTGGCTCAGCAAGCATTTCTCAAACTTTTTCCAAATTAGATCTGTGCATGCATTGATGGTAGCCCCCTTCCCCTGCACACCAGTGGTGGTGCTCCATCAGGGACACCGACAGGTGTGCTGTATTAGCTAGCAAGGGCTGCTGGGACAAAGCACCACACACACCAGGTGACTCAAGCAACAGAAACTGACTGTCCCACAGTTCTAGAGGTTGTCAACCCAAGGTCAAGGTGTCAGCCATGTTGGTCTCAGGGCTGACGGAAAGAAATCCATCCCATGCCTCTTTCCCAACTCGTAGGAGCACTGCCCGATTTCTGTCTTCCTCTTCACTTGGTGCTTTCCCTGCATCCTATCTCTGGGTCCAAATCCCCTCCTCCACCTTTTAAGGGCACACTCTACTCAAGTATGACCTCGTGTTAACTAATTATATCTGCAATGACCCTATTTCCAAATAAGGTGACATTCTCTCAGATATCGGAAGTAAAGATTTTAGCATACAAACTTGAATGAGGTTATAATTCGATGCATAATTCATATAAATAACTAGATACGATGGCCAACGCTATAGGGGAGCATATGAGGAGCTATAGGGGCACGTGAGAGGTCATGGCACCAAGGACAACAAGCATCAGAGAAAATGAGTCAAGTGGCAAAATGCTGAGTGGACAATGGATGTTCTCCAAATGGGGACAGAGGAAGGGACATTTGATTAAAGAAATGTCTGTGGGAGAATTCAGAAAATATTATGGGATGAAGACTGGGAGAGGGGTGTCTAAAGAGAGGGGAGATGGGACTGGAAAGGAAGGTAGAAGCCAGACCATGAAGAGCCATGCCACAGTTAGTGACCAGATCCAGAGGCATGAGAAGCTACAGGGGACTTTCAACAGGAAATATTCTGATTATTTCTGCATGCTTGAAAATGGCTGGTGAGAGTATGAGTGGGCACCAAGTGGGGTCATGCTGGAAGCCCATTTGCAAGTCTGAACAAGAAACTATGGGGCTCTGGATACATGTAAGAGCAATAGAAATGGAAGAGGGGAGATGCATTTCCCGTAGGAAGTTTTAAAGAAACGATGAATTCCAAACAAACAGCAGTTTAGAATAGTTTTCGTGTAGACTGAGAGAACGTAGATGAAGTTGGTTAGGAAGCCAGGGGCCAAGATATGGAGGTGCAGAAGAAGAAAACTCTGGGAGGGAGAAAGATTTGGGGCAAATCCTGAGGATAACAGCATCTGATTGGCCCACGCTACCTGAAGGATTTCCACTCACCTACCCCATCATCATTCACACACTTCTGCTTGCAGTGTTGCCCTTGATCCTCAAAGGGCAGGAAATCTATGTTCAGATAATCTCTAAGCAAGTTAGAAATATTATTCCCTAAATTGGGGCCAGACAAAAAGGCTTCAAAGGGAGCATGACACCATGGTTTGAGAAGAACAGAAATCATAAGGCTTGTGATGTTTTCAGGTCCCGTGTCTTTATCAGTGGAGAGAAATGCAAAGCAGTTCATCATCACAGATGTAGCACCACCATTCAGCACCTGAGTGCCTACTGTGCACCAGGCATGTGGCATTATTTATTATCACAGATATGGCACCACGGCTCATTACCTGTTTTCTTCTTCTTTTATTTTTTCTTTAAATTATTTTATTTTTGTGTCAGCTAAAAGGAAATTGACACAATGAAATCTCAAAAGACCTTAGTGACTTCTTTAACTACTGGTCATGATGCAGTTAGTCTCCCCAGAAGTTGCAGAGTTTCTCAGAAACTGAACACCAGTGAAAATTAAATTCTAGGTAAAAAGGAGATGGGCATTGAGGCCATCCTGTTGTACTCCTCAAGATGGGCCTTTTCGGGTATCTTCCTTTTCCAGGATTTTCTATTCTTGTCGATGAACAATCTGCAACCTAACCTACAGCACTACAGGAGGTTAAGAAGTAACATTTCTGTAGCAAATGCATATTTCATACTTACTTAGCAGGAACCAGGGGCTGCTATGAGCCGTTTATATACTCTCAACTTTCTTAAATCTGATAACAATCCTAGGAGGTATGTTCTATGATTATCTTCATTTCCAGATTAAGAAGATGTCAGAGGACCCCAGGAAATATCCCACTGAACCATGAGGGGAAAGAAATCTGGTTCCTCAAGTCATTGTAAGTCGCAAGTTTGTGACTCCAGCAAGGGAAAGGGAGGCTACTCCAAGCAGAAAGAGAAGATTCCCTGAAGGTTCAGCAAGTTGGGGTCACCTCCTCAGTCGGATTTGCATTTTACTGTACTCCCTGTCATGAACTAGAGGAGCTAGGAGTTCAGGGCTCCTTCCTTCTTCTTTAAAAGGAAAATGGAGAAGTAAAAATTACTTTACTGGACATCAAGAGAAAGCCTAACTGTGCCCTCCGGGGATTCATTTGGGTGGACTACTTTCACACCAAGCTAAACTCCGGAGTTCAGAGTGGGGTCATGGGGACCCCGCCCTCATTCAGTGCAAGAGCCATTTCCTCTTTTTAAAGTACAAGCAGAGTTGAAGTCGAACTCCATCCAAACAGGAAATCACCAAGAATCTAGGTAAAACTGGCGCCTCATATCTAAAGGTCAACTTATTTTATTCGCCCACCGGGTATTTCCCGAGTGCCTACTATGTGCCAGACACTTGGCATGTCTTTGTTACGAATCTAGTGTGTTCTCGGAGAAAGGATAAGAACACACACACACACACACACACACACACACATATACACACACACACCTAACAAAGCTTACAAGAGAAAGGTTTTTTAGGGAACTTAAGTCTTTCTAAAAATAAAAAAAATAGAAATAGAAATAAAAACCTTCACACACACCCCAACCCACCTGGTTTGGGTGCCTCCAAATGTGCGGATTGAGCCCTGAGCAAGGAAGGGGGATGGGCGCGAGAAGTGGTTGGTGACAAAGTGGAGGGCAGAGCCGGCAGAGGCATCGGGAGTTGGCTGGAGAGCTGCGCCAGAGGCAGGTGCCAGCTGAGAGTGGGCGGAGGTGCGGGCGCCTGGCCAGGCGGGTGGAGGCCCGGGTTACCTCTGCCTCTAGGAGTCCGGGCGCGCGTAGACAACGCCCCGAGGCGCCCCTGCTTCTCCAACTCCC
>NW_025999897.1:4634874-4703878 GCF_001458135.2 Marmota marmota marmota | reverse complement strand
CCTTGGCGCGCTCCGTTCTCCGCCGACCTCTACTTCCACCTCTGGCCCCAAGTGCAGCGCCAGCTGCGGCCCCGGGGCGCCCGCCCGGCTGCCCGTGCTCGGGTCGCGCCTCCTCCGCGGCGTCCGCCGCCTCCTCGAATCCTGGCACCGTCGCGCACAACTTTTCCCAAGCCGGGCCCGTGGCTGAGCAGGACCGCGGCGGCCGCAGCAGCCCGCGCTCCAAGATGCAGGCCCTCTTCGCCCACCCGCTGTACAACGTCCTGGAGGAGCCGCCTCTCCTCGGTCCCGAAGACTCGCTCCTGGCCAGCCAGGAGGCGCTGCGGTATTACCGGAGGAAGGTGGCCCGCTGGAACAGGTGAGGACCCCGCCCGGGAGACCCAAGCACCGGCGCGTCAGCCCGGCCTCCCAGTCTCATTCTCCCCCGCCGCCCGGGCCCTGGGCTGTGGCGACTTCGCCCAGTCCTGAAACCCTGTCACGGCGCTCGGAGTGTGGCCCCCGCGCAGACCCCACCAGCAGTTGCGGACCCCAGAGTTCAGGCCCGAAGTAAGATATCTGTGGCAGAAAAAGTTTCTGGGCAGCGGCGCCAGGAAGAAATGCTCTCAGCCACTCCCCTTGAGCTCCCTGTTGTTGGCCGCCTAGCCCCGCTCCTGCTCCCCGGTGCCTTCCTCCCCCTTTCTCTTTGTCCTGGTCTGGAAAGCCGCTGCTGGACTTCGGGTTTTCAGAATGAGGTTTCCAAACAGAGCAGCTCCAGAGCTGGTTCAGATTCAGCACTTGCCTCTGCTCTTTGGGCAGACCTGGGCACTTTCCGGAAAGCAAGCTTACTCCCCCCAAGACGCAGCTCTTTCCCTTCCTTAGCCCTCTGCCCAGTGTCAACTGGAGGACAGGATGTCAACTGGAGCAGTTCCCTAACACAGCCACCCCACTGTTTGTACTTAAACGTGGCTTGAGACCCTGTCTAAACTGAAGCGCTCTAAACTGAAGGCAGTTTATTATCTTTTATTATCGTGATGATTTGGGTTAACTTGGATCTGAAGGTTGATGCTTTTGCAGAGAACAACAAAAAAAAAAAATTTGCCTTAGATTTTTTTTTTTTAACCCAAGCAAAATTTAGAGGGGGAGGGAGACTGGGGGAGGGCTCCCAAACATATTTAAGATAAATTTAAAAAGGGTGTTTTTGTGAGAGGGTGGGAAGTATTAGAGAAAGCAGAGTAGTTATCCCTGAGATCCCCAGCTCATGACAGAAAGCCTTTGTAGGAGTTAAGGACTGTTTTAAAGTACGAAACTTGTCTAAATATCACTTGTATCCAGAATTCACTTTCACACCACACCCATCTCTTTTCTCAATACAAGAGATTTCAAGATATGAGATGTCATCAGTAGTTTTATAGCTCCACTGGAAGATGAGTAGACCATAAATCTTGGTTGAAACTCGGAGCTAGCCCAATTTAACTGTTTGCTCATTATTCTGTAGTGCTTAAAAACGAAGGGAGGGGGCGGGAATCAAACCCTTCCGAAAGAGGAAGAAGTTGAGAGTTATTGGCTGAAATCACTGTGGTGAATTTCAATTGCAACTCTGTGGCTAATGATTTTATATTAGAAAGAAAGTGGTTCTCAATTTCATTGTTAATTGCATGCAATAAAAAGACAGTTGAGATTGCTTTTCAGACACTGTCACTTTCAATATTACCTTTATTTCATCGATAACATGGGACTCTGGATCAGTGAACTAGGAAATTTTGCCCTTGGAAACATTATCTACACATTTAATACAGATTTGAGAACGAGGGACTATGGGAAGTCATTAGCTTTTGTAAATGTGGATCAGTGCACACTCATTTAGTCACATTTTTGTGGCCTTAAATTTCCCCTATGATACTTTGGTCCTAGAGGAAAGTCCAAAGACACATGCACAAACATTCATACACACACACACACACACACACACACACACACACTCTTTCTGACCAGAATTTATGTTGATCATTTAACAGGGGATCAAAGGGACCTGGTGACCTTGCTGTATTCAGAAGTCACAGAGTAGTTTTATGTGAATGGTTGAATGTGACCATTTCCCAAGCAAGGTTTGTGGGCTACCACAGAGGATCGACTGCACCGATAAATGTGCAGATGGGTGGTGCACACCTATAATCCCAGCTACTTTGGAGGCTGAGGCAGGAGGATGGAAAATTCAAGGCCAGCCTGGGCAACTTAGCAAGACCCTGTCTCAAAATATAATTTTTTAAAGAAGAAAAAGAAACTGGGGACATGGCTCAGTGATAGAGTGTTTATCCAGCATGTGCAAGGCCCTGTGTCCAATCCCCAGTACTTCACCTCAGAGTCAGAGAACACCTTCCCTTCACCCAAACTGTACTGTAAACATCAACAGGATAATATTAATAAGCAGATGTGTAGTGACTTATACCAGTGCTCAAAATGGAAGCAAGAAGATTCCTTAGCCAGTGTGGATTTGAACCACGCCCAGAGTTCTCTTGTAAGATGTAGTAAGTATGAATACTACTCCCTTTAGCCTGGGGGTACCCTCACTTAGGCACATGACCATGAGGACATGAGGAAGTGTGGTGCACAGGGCCAGAGGAGCCACCGCATCCCCCTGCGGACACATAATCGGAATAGACAGCAAAGGAAGAACCAATGTATGGCCTGGCTAATTGTTTGTCTCTTGCACAGACAGACAAGCCCTCCTTGTCCATAGCCCCAACCCTGCCAATATGTAAAATGCAGTGATTTATAAACATATGTGGATACCATATGTATGCCAGTAATTACCTAACACTAACTACCATCCAAAATAAGCATATCAGCAAACTGTCTGCCCCGCCAAGAAAGGTGCATGTGATAAAATAAGCCAAATCAGCATCCTTTGCCACTTGCCCAGAAGAGACCATTAGTCTAAGTGGTTTCTCTTCTTTTTTTTTTTTTAATTTTTATTTTTACCACCATACTAATAAGTTATGGTATGAAGTCAGAGAGTGTCTTTCTTCACCTCCAGCTCATTACTGACAGGAGGTAGGTGATGGCTTGTCTCCCCACACAGCACAGGATGAAGCTCACCTACTGTTGTGAATGATTAGGCTCTCGATCGATATTTGTTAGTTGGATGTCAATATTTAGTCATGTTGGAATGCAGAAGGCGGTACGCTGGGTGCAGGTGGGCTGTCCGTGTGCTCCCTGGCCCCCAGCCTTCAGCAAACCTGCTTAACCCTCGTTTCCTCTCTCCCTCCATCCCTCCCTCCCTCCTTCCCTTTCTCCCCACGAATGTAACCAAGTGTGGCAAGTCCAAGTTTAAAATGTAATCAGGGAAAGTGTTTCTGTCAGGTCGTCAGCCGCTGATCACAGCGGCCAAGCCAACGCCAGGCTCCATCAGGCCCCCTGACGCCTCTGGCACCTGTCTGGAATAATAGCGAAGAGGCAGGAGCGCAGGGAGCAGAGAGATGTCATTTCCACTATTCCTGGCCAGGAACTAACAAGCCAGAATTGTGCTGCTCTCAGTTTGGGTCCTTAATGGGCAATGATGGCGGCCGGCCTCACCTGGAGCTCAGGTAATCGGTTCATGTTGTTGCTATACCGACATCCTTAAAGGCTGAGTCTGGGGTTTCTACTCTGGCCCAGAAGCTGCCCAAGCCAGACAACATCCTTGGACATATCAAAACTAGTCATCTTGGCCTGGCCTTCTGCCAACACATTTTTGGTCTGTTCTTCTATAACCCTTGGTCTTGACCAAAGGCAAGGTCAAATAGGGTCGTGTCTCCCTGAGCAGAAACTCCAGCAGCTACAAAGCAAATGTGAGTTTCCTGCTCTCTGCTTTTCTTCCTGAACGTCTTGGTCAGCTATCAACAAGGTGTTGCTGTCCTGCGATTGGAGAGTCAGCGTCTCTCAGACTCATGCACGCCTGTGTGTCCCCCACCACCGGAAGCCCTTGCCGCCCCCTCTCCTACCTCTTTGCCATCACTGGAAGGAAGCCTGGCCCCCGAGTCTCTGAAAAATCACAGCAAAGAGACTGGGCAGCTTCTCAAAAGTGACAGTTGTTCAAGGGGAGGAAATTGGCTGAAGTTTTCCTGGGGGAAACTTTGAGAAGATCCAGAAGCCAAGGCAGATAGGGGAGGGAGGGGGACAGAAAGCCAGGATCTGAGATGAAAAAGAGAATTCAGCTGGAAATAAGAATGGTGTAGAGGAGGAGTTTTTGAAGGATAAGCTCCTGCCCCTATCGCATCCATGACATGAACAATATAATCTCTTCACTCTCCATCCTTATTGCTCTCTGCAGTTCATCTCATAACTGCCCAGGGCTTTTGAACCGTAGCTTCCTGGTGAGCAGTTCAACCCTCAAGGTGGACCAAACACTACTGACTTACGAAGGGTGACCACTTTCCTTTCTCACAGCAGCAACAGGGCCTAGGCCCCTTTTCTGATTCCGAAGTGGTCAGGCATGGCCTCCTGCAATTTGAAAATGTTCCTGAGCCACACCAGCTGTGTGTGTTCAGCAGAGGGCTGGGGATCCATTCCCATTCCTCCAATTAGAGCCTGGCTTGGCGGGTTTTGGAAAAGCTATTATTTTAGTGGTTTCTGAAACCCCGGACTTTTGTAGCTGAAAAAAAACCTCTTCGCTCTTTTCAGAATTGAAAAATCTCCCTGCAGATAGTTCCTGAGGGGGACAGTCTAAAAGGCCATTTCTAGGTTTCTTCTGCTTCGTTCCAAACCCTGGTCCTCACTGCCACAGCAAAGACCTAAATCAGGGAGAGCATCCATTTTCTCCTTTCAAGGAGGACAGCACTTCCTATTCCAGTGCCCCCCCAAAAAAACAGAATTTGTCTTATTGTTCCCAAGTCCTAACAACCTCCTTCTACCCCAACCCCAGATCTCATCCATCCTGGGAACCCAAGTGGCTAATTTTTCTCGTGGAAATCCTCCTACCTGGAACTTGCTTGCTGTGTGCTGGGTATTTCCCATACACTTGTTCATTTGGGCCTCTCAGCTTCTCCACAAGTAGGTGCATGAGGTCAGAGTTCCAAGGTGGTCTTCCAGCCCCCCCATGTACACACACTCTCCCTGTTATTCAAACCAGTAGTGATTTAGATACTGATGCAAGGTGTTTTATGGATGTAATTAAAATTCCACGTTCATTGCCCTTGGGAGAGGGAAATGACCTGGTAAGCCTAATCCAATCACATGCACCCTTAAAGCAGAGAGTTTTCCTGAGCTAACGGAACATAAGGAAGCAGATATTAAAAGTACATTGTGCCATTGCTGACTTAAAAAGGAGGGGACCATGGGGCAAAGCAAATGAGTGATCTTAGGAGCTAAGATTACCCCTAACCTAGAGCCAGCAAAAAAAAAAACACACAAAACAGAGACTTCAGTCCTACAACCACAAGAAAGTGAATTCTGCCACCAACAAGAATGAGCTTGGAAGCAGATTTGTTTTTCCCTTAGAGCCTCCAGATGAGAACTTGACCTGGCTAGCTCCTTAACATCAGTCTTCTGAGAGAGCGTGGCCACAGCAAGTTGGGCTTCTGACCTCCAAACCCGGGAGCCACGGGATGCTAAAGGAATGTTGTTTTAAGCTATTGGGCTTGTGGTAATTTGTCACAGTAGAATGTGAATACGGAGGAAATAGGATGAGAAGGTTTACAACCTGCCCAGAGTCGGGCAGCTAGCATACCAATACCACAGGCAGGCTTTGTCCCAGAGGGTCAGCTCCACAACCCATGTTCTCATACACCAACTCTGCCACCCTGTGTCCCTCTGTGTCCTTTCCTCTTTGGGAAAGTCTTTCCTGACAACCCTCACCCACTCGGATCCTCTTGAGCTCTATACATCCTTTCCACATAGACCACACTTTTTAATGCCTATATCCAGCTGTAACTTCATGGAGCTTTGAAAGAGAATAAACAGCCACTTGCTCTTGGCATGAAAGGCCCCAAACTTGCACATGGTCGCCATGATACATCTGTTTCATGGTTTGCCACAGGGTAGAGCCAGAATAAATATCTCAGGAATGCCAAATTGGTAACAGATGACACCAGGGTTTAGGAGCTTTGGGTGAATGGCCTGTTATCTCCCATGAAAAAGGCCTGGAACAAAAGCCATTCCAATGTAACCCTCCCCCTAGAACTTGTCTGCCCCTCCCTGTAAACGTCTAGAGCAAAACCACTCCACCAAGACCCTACGAAATGTGTATCCGGGGTGCCCTTCCTCTTGCTGAGTAAACTCCATTTCAGAAGTGGGCAGGGGGAGTACCAAGGAAAGTTGGGAACGTGTCGTTGCCAAGATGAGGGAATTTCTTCGGCTTCCTGTGCTTTCGGAGGAAGAGCAGCTAAGAAGTCTTGCACCAAAGAAAAAATGGGAAACACAAAGAACTTGACTTAGCCAAAGCAATCCCTGCCCTGCCCACTGGCAGGTGCTGACCTGTATTTTTCTCGTGATTATTCATTAAGCCAGAGGCCGATGAGAGCCTGCAGATTCTGCTGAAGTAGGCTTGCAGGTGGCTGGAAGCCGAGTGGGGATACCATTCTAAACAGCTGTGGTTTTAGCAGGGCAGAAGTTACTACCTGTTATTATAGGCAGACATACACACTCGCACACACACACACACACACACACACACGCCTAATGAAAACCACAGTGTGGAAAAAGGCTTAGCTCTTTTTTTGGTGCCCTGTCACTTGGCAGAATGTCCTCTGGTTGAAATGTGAAATCAGGACAGAACTGAGCTTGAGTGCTTGGGAGATGCTAGCATCCAGCATTTCCATCCCTGGAGCCTGGCTTTGGAAGCCAAGCGCCGGGGGCAGCCAGGAGAATTTGGCTTGAGCGAGAGGCAAAATGGAGTCCCAGAAAAGGGCTTATTTTGTTGGATTCACTAGTAATCAACCAGATAATAAATTTGGGAAGCCCCAGGAAGCAGAGCATACTGAAGGACTATGGTTCCCTTGCAGCCAAGTGCCTGTAAGTAAAGTCAGCAAAATATGGAGAGGGAAAGAGGAACTTAAGGAATGCAGGTACGGGGACACATGACTAAGAAACTGGACCCTTTTTAAAAAAAATGGTGGAGTTTTAAGACTTAGGAGAGATCGATGGTGCAGAAAGACGTCCGCTAAAGAACAGCAGAGCTATTCAGCCCTTGGAAGCCAAGCAAATTGGCCTCAGCCAACTTGCCTTCTTCGATCACCAACATCTGGGTCAAGCTCCATGGGTCATAGGTCAAGGTTTTGATGATGCTAACCAAAAATGAAATCTACACAGAAAAACAGATCCTCTCTCCTGGCCAAGTCACGTGTCCCATGGGGTTGGTTTTGTCAATTGAAATGGGATTTTGTACATCTGATTCATTTTTCTTCAGTATCTGGAAAGTCACAAATCCTGCAGGGAATGTGTGTCTATCCGCTTTCAAAGCTCAGCTCATGTTCTCTATTATCCTGAGTTAAGGATTACGCCTAACGAGTAGCTGCTTATCTCTGCATTCTGTGCTCCCCTGAGCACTCAGCGATACTAGAGAAAGTCAGATTGACCAACTAAAATTCCATAATCACACTCAACCTCTTATCATCCAAAATTTCACTGCAGGAATTTTTTAAAATTTTTTTCATTTGTTCTTTTTCAGTTATACATGACAGTAGAATGTATTTTGACATCATACATACATGGAGTATAACTTCCCATTCTTGTTGTTTTACATGATGTGGAGCTACACTGGTCGTGTATTCATATATGAACATAGGAAAGTTATGTCTGATTTTTTCTACTGTCTTTCCCATTCCCATCCTGCCTCCCTTCCCTTCATTCACCTTTGTCTAATCCAATGAGCTTCTATACTTCCCTCTTCCTCTTATTGTGCATTAATATCCACATATCAGAGAGAACATTTGGCCTTTGGTTCTTAGGAACTGGCTTATTTCACTTAGCATGATAGCCTCCAGTTCCATCCATTTACTGGCATAATTTCACTCTTCTTTATGGCTGAGTAATTTCCATGGTGTAAATGTACCACATTTTCTTTATCCATTCATCTGTTGAAGGGCACCTAGGTCGGTTCGTTCATATTGTGAAATGAGCTGCTATAAACATTGATGTGGTTTTGACACTACAGTAGGCTGATTTTAAGTCCTTTGGACATATGCTGAGGAGTGAGATCACTGGGTCAAATGGTGGTTCCATTCCCAGTTTTCGGAGGAATCTCCATACTGCTTTCCAGAGTGGTAGCACCAATTTGCAGTCCCACTAGCAATATATGTCACTGCAGGAATTTTTTAACTGGGCCCATTGAATCCCATTGAGTTCAGGTGAGACCCATAGTTCCCTTAAGTTATGCAAAATTTGCACTGTGTACACGTTCACTTTCCTGGGAAATAGTTCATTCTATTTGCAGAGTCAACCCTGTATTCATGGAGATAGTTTGGTTTCACAAGGCAAAAACCCAATCACACTAGACTAAGCAGAAATAGGAAATGTAGCGACTCAAGCAAGGGCGGAGGGCTGGCCTCTCACAACTGGAGACAGGCTTGGGCCTCTGCATCTGCTCTCCCTCTCTGTCACCCGTCTATCTGCCTGTCTTCATCCCTTCCTGTGACTCACATCCCAACAGCCCAGGAGCAGAGGCTTCTTGGCCTTCCTCCTTCAGCCCCTTCATCCTCTGTGCCTCCCAGAAGAGTTAGCCTCAACCCCCCTCCTTAAAGCAAGGTGTCTTTATATATTCTCTTTTTAATCTGTTTGTTTATGGATAAAGTTTTCTGGAACCCATTTTTAGAGGTCAAAAGTTGGAAACTGACTCAGCATTTCTTCTACAATAATCCTAATCCTCACCAAAGCTAACAGACGCTGAGGTTGAGTGGACCAAGTACACGATATCATCCTCTTCCCATATTAACCCAAATATTTAGAAATAATAATGACTTGCTTCACTTTATCAAGTTCATTAAAACCTGTATTTTAGAAGTGTATCTCCAAAGACCATTACTTATCCATTCATCTATAGGGTATTTTCTATGTAGGTTAAGTATCTCTTATTTGAAATGCTTGGGACCAGACACTTTTGGGATTTCAGATTTTTTTTTTAATTTTGGAATATTTGCATACCTACTGAGATATTTCAGGGCTGATAACCAAGTCTAAACATGAAATTTATCTGCATTTCATATGCACCTTATACACATAGCCTGAAGGTAATTTTACACAATATTTTTAGTGCCCCTGAAATGTTTTGAACTATTGTGTCCCATGAGCTCGGGTGTGGAATATTCCACTTGTAACATCATTTCAGCATGCAGAAAGTTGGATTTTGGAGCATTTAGATTTTGGACTGTTGTGTCAGAGATGTTCAACCTATAATCATCGTTAACATTAGTCTCATGAACGTAGAGTCATTTCTTCTTCCTGAAGCTCTTTGAAATCATCTGTAAGGCATTCAACAGTGAAAGCACTAGTCTATACACCAGTAAGAGGTTGACCTGAATGTCCCCAAGGGAAGACATCTGGTCCATTCATAGTTTATCATAAACCAGCTCCACCCACTGCCCCAGGTTGGCTGGCCTTTAGTTGTCCACAGCAGACTCTGGGTGGGGCTTGGGGAAGGCATTTGGTAGGAGTCACGGGTACTGCCCTGGTAGCGACCCTGAGGGCCAAACCTCTAAGTGCACTCTCCACTGAAATGCATGAAAACCTGCCCACGTGGGGGTAGCTCTGCTGGGAACCACCCTCCACACAACTCAAGGGCACCAAAGCACACAGTGGGAGATTTGTGTTCCCCATGATTATCCATAATTATAATCATTATGCTATCATGGTATAATGATGAGAAATTGAGACAGGATCTTCTAGTAGAATCTTCTATCAGAAAGTTTAAAATATCATCGAGGATAGGTTTTCTGCCACGGACTCTTCAGCCCCACTGTCCTGGACCTTTTGGAAGAGAAGAGCCCTTATGAGCGGCGTGCAGGGCCACAGCTGGGTGTCAGAGATGTCACACTCCCAGGAAGTTGGAAGTCAGGACTCTAAGCCAGGGGATCACTCAGCATTTCCTGAGCAACTTCTGGAAAGGGGATTAGTCACTATATTTGTTTCCTAGAGCTGCCGTAAGAAATTGTCACTAAGCCGTGGATGGTGGCTTAAAAGAACAGACTTCTTTCCGGGTTCTGGAAGCTGGAAACCGGATGTCAACAGACCAGTGCTCCCTCCAGCGGCTCTGGGGGATAATCCAGCCTTTGCCTCTTCCACCTTCTAGTAACGGATCGCATTCTTTGACTTGCGGCCACTGCAGTCCTGTCTCTGCCTCTGTGGTCACACTGCCTCCGGCTCCGACGTCTGGTGTCTATGTCTGTCTCCTGTCAGAACATTTGTCATTGAACCGTCTCAAGATCCTTAACTGAGTTGCATTTGCAAAGACTCATCTTCCAAACAAGAACCCATTCCAGGTTCTGGGGCGCAGGTCAGGGACATGTCATTTGGGGACCACCCCTTAGTCTGTGACACCCGCGTGCCATTACAAACACAAAGGCCCTGCAGTAACTTTAAAACAATGTTTTTTTAATCTTGTAGATAAAAGAGAATCAAAGATTATATGTTAGACAGTCTTTTAGATAGACCATAAAATAATCATGAAATGCTGCAATATAAAATAAATGTAAAATGGTTGAAAAAATTGGGCCAAAAGGAAAATAAGGATACATTAGACAATAGGGCTGGGAGTGAGGATTCTCTTGGAATGTTTGCCATGAAAACCTGCCCCACCAGCTGCGTCTATTTGGTCAAAACCAGCGAGGGGCACACAAGAATGTGGTGATTCCCAGTGGAGACTCAGAAAAGTCTTCTGCAGTCTTCCCCACACCAGAGAGGACCAGTGCGGTCGGTGGAAGGACTGGCATCCTCCACCACATCCCTAAGGGAGTTTCCCAGTGGAGGCTCTTAGTGCATCCCTCGGCATAGCAGATGGCGCTGTGCCCCAGAGCGTAAAACCACATCCATAGATAGAGGCTCCACAACCAGGCCTGGTCCTTGTGCCTGCTGGATTGTCTCACTGGAGGAAAGAATTTAAAGCCTTGAGGTTCCAGAGCAGTGGCAGCAGTTGGATCTCTTGGGCTGTCCTGCACGAGCCTCACCTTTATCTCACGGCCTCTGGTCAGCATTGAGTGACAGTGCATTTAGCATAAAACTCCCGGCAGCATCTGAACGGCGCTTTCCCGGGTCGTCACTCAATGCAGAGGAACAGACTTGGTAACTAGCTGGACTTGGAGGCAGGAACAACAGGCTCTTGATGTAGGTTGTGGAGTCACATGGAATAGACTTGCAGACTCAAAGCCACTGACCACTGTCCAGAAAAGGGCCAAAGGTCCAAAGGCCAGCCTGGATTCTCCTTGGATTATACTTTTGGATCTGCTATGACGAGCCGAAGGGTAATCAATCATCAATACACCATGGAACGTGTCTGCAAGTTTGGGAGCTGGAAAAATATTCAAATGGATTATAACCAAATGGAAATCATCCATAAAGCAGCCATTGGATGGTTAATTTATCAGTGGCCCCTCCAGTTGATTGCATTGCAAACTGAACACCCCAGTTCACGGTGAGGCGGCATTCTGCTCTCTTATTAACCATGAACCCATTAAAAGGTGGGAGAAATCAGCCAAAAACGATGAGCTTGGATTTAGAGCAGTTGATCGGCAGCCCTTGTTTTTTGGCAGTCACAGAGCCAGTGGGCTGTTAAGGCCTCCTGTGGTTTGTGATAGTAAAGCCATTTTTATCTGCATGAGTTAAAAAAAAAAAAAAATGTCTTTGCTCTTCATGCGTCAGGCAGGGGCTGCTGTGCCCAACTCATCCAGAAGAATTATTTACTCATGAAGGTATAGATTCAGAGGCTGCTGAGTCAGGGTAGTTGGGGCCCACTGGAAAGGATTAGCCGGCTCCTTCTGGTTCTCTGGCTCTTCCTGTCCAATCCCCCAGCCAAAGGGGCAGACAGCGGCGCTCTCTCTCTCCAAGCCCATCAGGGATCCTAACGCCACTTGATGCCCTCTTGTTTATTGATTTGCTTCATAATAACGTCACTAGATCATAAGCTCCGTAAGGATTTTGGGGGGGTTGAAAGATGACTCTAAATAAATAAATAAATAAGATGTATCCATGTCCTAATCCCCAGGTGCTGTGACTATGATCTATTTGGGGAGAAGTTCTTTGTTAATATAATTACCTTGAGAATGGATTAATTGACTCAGGTTGAGAGAGGAATTATTCAGGTGGTTCCCCAAATTCTACACCAAGTGTCCCTAGAAGAGAAAGGCAGAGGAAGATCAGACACAGACAGAAGAGGAGACTAGGTCATCGAGAAGGCAGAGGCTGGAGTGAGGGGGCCACAAGCTAAAGGGGGCACCAACAGCCACCAGAAGCCGGAAGAAGCAAAAATGGATTCTCTGTCAGGGTCCTCAGAAGGAGCACAGCGCTGCCCAAACCTTGATTTCAAACTCTCCGACTCCAGAACTGTGAAAGAACACATTTATTTTAAGCTACAGGTGTGTGGTCATTTCTTGCATCAGTCACAGGACATTAACAGAAGAAAGGAAGCGTGTTTGCCCTGGTATCTAAAAATATAGTAATAGGCCCTCGATAAATGTTCAGTAAATGAATAAAGAGAAGTGCTTAAACTCTGGGTTTGAATCCTGGCTCTTCCTCATAAGTACTACGATGCATGAAGCTTGTTTCCTCAAGCCTCAGTTTCCTGGTCTGTGAAGTGGGATACCTACCCCGAGGTATGACTGGGAAGTAGAGTCAGAGCTTGTGGATAATGCACAGAGCTGGATTCCTCATTCATTTGATGCTGAACCACCAGCAGATGAAGGATCACTTGTTGGTTATTCTCTTGTATCCTGTTAGTCAGCTTTTTATCACTGTGACAAATAACCTGAGAAAAACAACTTAAAGAAGGAAAAAATTATTTGGGCTCATGGTGTCATAGGGTTAGATCATGGTTGACTGGCTCCATTGCTTTGGACCTAAGGTGAGGCAGAACGTCATGGCGGAAGGATGTGGAGGAACAAAGCTGCTCACTTTGTGGCAGCCAGGAAACAGAGAGAGAGAGAGGAATGGACCAGGAAAAGACAATAATCCCAAGGCCATGTCCCTAGTGACCTTCTTCCTCCAACCATGCCCACTGCCTACAGTTTCCACCATCTCCCATTAGTCCACGGAGCAATCGATGGGTTGACTCACTGAGGAGGTTAGAGCCCTCATGAGCCAACCACTTCCCCCAAAGCCCCACCTCTGAACATTGCTTCTTTGAGGACCAAGCCTTCAACACGTGAGTCTTTGGGGGATACTTCACATGCAGACCATAATAGTTCCCTGAGTTACATGATTCCTATTGATATCCAGGCCCCTGCATTTACATTCGGTGCTCTAGCTGCTGATGGAGAAGCAGCATCCGTGGTCTCCCAAGGCCAGGGAAAAGCACTAGTGCTTCCCGCCTGGTCATTGCCCTCCCTTGACCTAAATGCAGCTGGTCTTTCCAGACAGAAAACACAAGTTGATCTCCCCTCCATCACTGTGATGTCAGATACCTGGTGATTCCAGGTGGGGAGAAAACAGCATCAGTCTGCAGTCAGGGCACCTGTTTCAGAAACCTATGCACCCACACACAATGCACACACGCACATAAGCACGCACACACATATGCACACGCACACACACATTGCAGATTCTAGGTCTCCTCTGTTTTGTTTTGTTTTTTTTTTCCTTGCAACAAAGCATGTATTAAACGGGCTGCTGTCTGTTCTTGGGAGACCTTTCCCCTCTAACCGTGCTTCTGGAGGGTTGGTGACATGGCTGGCAGCTGACCCTTGTCCCGCACTTTGTGCTCAACACAGTTTTTACCCACTATCTCATTTGATCCTCATGACAACCCCCTAAGTAGTTACCGTCATTATCCTCATATTCAGATAAAGGAAGTGGCTCCGAGGGGCTGGGGTACACAGGAATTGAGATTTCAACATCACATCTTTGGGACTCCAGAGCTGAAATTTAACACTGAGTTTAACTTCATCTTGTGTCTTAAGCCGGGTCCTGGAAACATATAGGAGACAAGACTTGCGCTCAGGAGGTTTAGTGGGCAGTGCTGTGAGGGGTCCAGAGATTAGTGAGGCAGCATTCTTCCAGAACCTTCTATATGATAAGGCAGGCGGCTGTGGCCTTTCTGGAAGGCAAGTTGGCAATAATCATCAGAAGATTTAAAAATGGTCCAAATCATGAATCTTTCTAGCCTATACACAAATTTTTTAATACCAAAAAAAAAAAAAGTGTTTGGCTTCTTATAATCAGAAGGAAAATCGTTATAGGTGGAATCTCTCACCCATAGTCTGATTTCACGCTTGGGTTTGATCGCGGTGCAGCCACTTACTAGGAGTGCCACCTTGAATGAGTCATCCGTGCCTTCACCTGACCCCCTGTCTTTACCATGGCAGGGATAACGATGACATTACTGACCTCGTAAGGAGTTTCTGTGAGGGTTAAATGAGCTGAATTTACCAAGTGCTGAAAACAGTGCCTGGTGCAGGATGAGGCTATGCTGTCAGCCCGCTGTCCTCCCTGTTGTCACCTGGAGGCCCCTCTTGGTCTTCTTCCTCTGCAATCCGATTTTTGCTCACTGGGACAGAAACCCCTGTGTCCCCCCCACCCCGGAAGGGTGCGTGATAAGCCCCATCTTGTTCAAATCCTTCCCAGCCCACTGGAGCTCAGAAGCCCCACATCACCATCTGGAGGTCTCACTCAACTGCGGGGCCAGCAGGGCTCTGGCCCTGTGAGGGCAGTATGGGGTCAGCACCCAGTTAGACCAGAGTGGAAACAAGGGGTCCATTGCAACACAGCATGAAGCCATCTCTGAGAAGGAGAAATAATTGTATTTTTTACCAGAAGGGAAGTGCATGTTGGGAAACCAGCCCGTTCGGCAAAACCTCACAAAATCTTGGTACAGTCATTGCTTTCTCAACAGCAAACAAATAAGCAGGTTCAGCGATTCTCCCACCACACCACCATCACGCTCTTTAAGGAGTCACAATCAAAATTAAAATTTATGACAAAGCATCACTTGCTCTGTGGCCACTAGGGAAGAGCATAAAAGGGTCAGGTCAAAAACTTAGCTTTGAGTCCTTCTTCACTTGCTCTATTTTATTTCATGAATCTTAATTTCCTTAGTTTGCAGGGCCCCAGGGGGATTGGAATAAGGGACAAACCCCTCAAAATACCTTTGGATTAAGCTCTGCACACATGCACATTAATAGTATTAAATAAAAAGACATATCATGTGTGTTTAAGCACCAAGAGGCTGTAACAGAGGCATTACAGAAGTGTCTCCGGACACTGTCAAATGTCCCCAAAGGTGCATTACAGCTCAACAAAATCCATGTTCCCTTATGGAGTCCCAGCCCCCTTGTAGTTAGGTGGGGTCACATGACCAGCTGTAGCCAATGGGATGCCAGCTGAAATGAGGTACATCACTTCCTTTGAAAGAATTCAGAGCCAGTACTGAACCCTCCAGTTCCTCTCTCTTCTTTCCCTGATGACCGTGAAGGTTACAAGTCGGGATCTTGGTATGTCCATCAAGCACGGTCCCTGAGTCACTCTGTAGAGCAGAAGCCCTACTGACCTTCATTAGACAAGTAGCATAGTCGACAAATAAGCCTATGTTGTGTGAAGTCACTGAGATTTCAGGATTGAGTTGTTACTGTAGCAGAACCTCACCTACCCTGACTAACACAGCAGGTAAATAGTACAGATGGATTTTGCTCTAGTAACTCAAGCAAGAAAGAAATATAACACTGATTTATCTTTCAAAAATCGAATCAAATGGGATCCTAAGCCCCCTTTTAGTTTAGATTGGGTGGAAATTCAATCTCAGTCACTACCAGAGCTCCTTTCCCCAAGCCCCTTTAGAGTAATTATCTGAGGTCTGGGCAGCATGACATTGGAAGGAGCCCATCCCTGTTCCATCACTGGGGCTCATGCAGGTGGGTAGCTCTGTTGCTTCTGTGTCAAGCTCCAGCACAAGATTAATTTGCTGAGGCTGGATTTCTGAGACCTAAAATGTGTCTTCCTAGGCATTCGCCAGGCATCCTCCATCACCACAGGTCATGTCCAGGAAACAGGCCAGACAAGGACCCCAGCCAACTTTCCTTCCCTAATCTGAGAATCTTCATGCTTCCCCCAAATGTTATGTTTCTTTATGCACTTCCTGCTTTCTGCCAAATCCCCCTGCCTGACACTCCTTCCCTGGCTCTAGACTTTGAAACAAAGAATCTAGGGAAGGAGTGAAGAAACTGTCCCTGAATCATAAACACCATCTGAGACAAGGAAACAGGCCCAGCTACCCTCTGAGGATCGGAATGGGGAAAATTCTGGAGGAACAAAAAAATACATTAATATCTCAATTAATTACCTTACCATATGGTTGACTGCTCATGCTGAGAAGAAAAATAAGCCAGAAAAATCCACAATTATTCTGTTTGTAAATCAAGTGGAAAAAAAATAATATCATTCAAATTAGTACTAGCTCACAGGCCAAGGACTTGGAAGAATTTAATCTGGGTGAACCACAAGGAAATCTGCTGATAAACCATGAAAATATGTGCCCCTAGCCGAACACCCTTTTGCGATCGCCCACATTCAGATTCCCCACATTCAAATCTTTATCTCCTTCCAATGCCCATGCCTGTGTCGTAGGGAGTGAGGCAGAGTTCCAACACTTTTAAAAACAAACGTATTCTGGTAAATTATTGATCATTAGAGGACCCAGGGTGTGGGTTTTTAGACCTCCTGAATTCTCTTGGTCCACTCCCAGTACTCAGGAAAATGGTAGAGGAGATTCATGTCCCTCCAATGATTCAATGTTGATGGCATCTACTAATTGTGTGTGTGTGTGTGTGTGTGTGTGTGTGTGTGAGAGAGAGAGAGAGAGAGAGAGAGAGATTGATTTTAGAATTGTACAGTGAGTGGATGAAAAGTACCAAAATTGTGACATGTAAATAGATCAACGCCGCATCTCTTACAAGTCACACGTGTGTTCATGTCTTATCAATGTGCGTCTTAGGTGGGTTATGAGTCTAAAAAGTAAATGCCTGCTGACTCAAATGTGTCTTTCTCTTAACAATGAAGTCACATTTTTAATTTTTGCTGTGTCGAAGATATGGAAGGAGTCTCGGAGGCCCCAAGGAAGGCTTTTATGCTATCTACGGAAAATATTAAATAGCCTGGAGTCCAAAATCCATCATAGCAATTTTCAGTTGTCATCAGAGGATTAAATGCTTAATTTGCTCATGAGTCTGTGGCGCTAGCCCAGGGTTTCTAACCTCAGAGTTACTGACATTTGGGGCCAGGCGATTTTCTGTTGTGTGGATTTGTCCTTTGCATTATAGGATATTTACAGCACCCCTTAGCACTTCCCCCATCAACTGTGACAACCAGAAGTGTCTCCGGACACTGCCAAATATCCCCAAAGGTGCGAAATCACCCCTCGTTGAGGACCACAGGTTTACACTGCCCAGTTAACAGTCCTATGAAAAGACATAGACTGTGGCCCGGAGGCTTCTGCTCTGTGAATCATCCCTTCACAATCCGCTGCTCAGTCTGGTGGTAACATCTCCTGTTTCTGGAAATGGGTGCGTGCAACAGAGAATACGGGGGTGGCCCTGTGCCGTGCACGGCAATGATGTAAGAAAGCCCCTCTGAACTGTGGCCCCTCTCTGAGCCCTGACCATCTTTTTTTTAATATTTATTTTTTAGTTATAGGGTGGACACATATCTTTATTTTTTTAATGTCATGCTGAGGATTGAACCCAGGGCCTCATGCGTGCTAGGTGAGCACTCTACCTCTGAGCCACAATCTCAAGCCCCAAGCCCCGACCATCTTTACGTGCAGCACCCCCAGAGCCTGCAGCTCCTTCCGTACTTACTTCTGCTGAGCCTGTGGTGTCTGTAACCATTTCGATTCTTAGCTCTACGGCCAGAGAATAGAATAGAATGGGCTAGAATCCCGGAAACATTGCCCGGCTAAAAGGAAGCTTCCGGATCCCTGGCGTGCCTGTGGGCATCATTCTTTTGCTCTCCCCGAGGAAGTCCAGTCTACCCCCAACTTCAGCACTTGGTTGGAAAGTTGCTGTGGAGGGAGAGATGGAGGTTTCTCACTGAAGTCACAGTCCCAGCCCCTGGAATGTCCCTTCTAGCTGGCCATAGTCATCTAGCTCAACTGGGGGCCATCTAGACTCAGATCTGTCAGGCCATCCAAAGTCAGCAGGGGCTGAGCCAAATGGGTGACCCTGCCACATTGACAAGACTATGAAAACAAAAAAGGCCCCATTTTGAGTCATGAGGAACCAGGTCTCCTAACCTTATCTCCTATCTCTGCATCAGTTGAGCAAGTTCCTTTATCCCTGGTCCCCAGCGACCTGTAACTAACATTTCTACAATCCCCGCTGGCAAGTGTCCGACAGGCATGTACGAGGAGGCTGTCCCTACCTGGATGGCTTCTCCACGCACCATTTATGGACCTACAAGTCCCTCTCGTGGGGAGAAGGCTGGGACAGGCAGCAAGGGAGCCCAGGCTGGTAACTTTCCGCCTGAGGAGCCTGAGGGGTCAAGGAGCAGGGGCCATGGTGGGTCGCAGGGAGGTGAAGAGCTTGTCCTGAAAGCCAGTCACCTCTCGCCAGCCAGGGGACCTTGAGCGAGCCAGGTCAGTCTCCGCATCTGTGAGACGGCCAACAGCGGACCTGCTTCGCGGGATGTTTGGGAGGAATGATGGATCAATACAGGTGAAGGGCTTCACCACGGGTCCCTGCGCAGAGCGGGGGGTCCACAGACATCCTGAGCCAGTAAGAGCCCGAGGGGGAGAGTGAGAGCCCTGGGGACAGGCAGGCAGGGGAGGGGTGGAGCCCTCAGGCAGGACCCCTGAGTATTTGTTCCCTGTCACTTGTGTGTCCTTACGGGAGCCGTCTATTGACTGGCCATCCACTCACAGAGCTCACTGTCCATCCCTGTTTCAGAATTTGGGATGAGATGGAGAGGCAACCACCCCTCCCCAGCCTGCCACCACCCACCTCCCCCAGCGAGAGTTCCCAGGCTCAGGAATGGTGGCTCTTAGGGGATGCCCTTTGAACTTGGTCTCAGGAGCAGCAGCGCCCAGGGTCCACGTCATGCCTGGTGGCTTCCCCCAGCTCCACCAGCTACAGCGCCAATAGGTGCTGGTCTTGGTCCTCTACCACCGCCATCACACATGGCCACAGGCTGGATGGCTTAAAACAACCGAAGTTTATTCTTCTACGTTTCTGGAGGCCAGAGTCCAAACTCAAAAAGTATGCAAGACTGTGCTCCCTCCTAAGGCTCCAGGGGAGGACCCATTTCTTGTCTCATCCAGCTCTGGTGACTCCAGGTATTTCTTGACTGTTCTCACTTCAAACCTTTCTCTGCCACTGGGGTCACATTGCTCCTTTTCTTCTCTGTCCTCTTCTCTGTACACATCTATTAACCCAGGGACACTTTACCACTGAGCTACATCCCCGATCCTTTTTACTTTTTATTTTGAGACAGGGTCTCACCAACTTCTTTAGGGCCTCCCTAAGTTACTGAGGCTGGCCTCTGAACTTCTGAACCTCCTGCCTCAACCTCCTGAGTCACTGGGATTTACAGGTGTGTGCACCTGTGCCCAGCTTATAAGTGTCTATCTTATGAGGGTACTTATGATTTCATTTAGGGCACACCCAGATAATCTAGGATCATCTCACCATCGCAAGATCCTCAGCATAATCATATCTTCAATTCCCTTTGGCCATATAAGACAACATTCACAGTTTCCAAGGATTAGGACATGAGTATCGCTTAGGGAGTCATTATTGAGCCTCTGGTAGGGCAATACTAGGGAATGCAAATTAGAACTCTTGTTCTCACCAGATAAGCAGAACTCAGGCAAATGGGACATTAAGCAGAAATTTCAAGTATTTCTTCACAGTCCTCTTTCCCCACATGAGGCACAGAGGTACCTATGTCAATGGAGAAATCATAGTAATAATAACTCACATAATCAATTATCAATCCATGTAATCCTCACTAAAATCCCATGAGGCAGGTACAATTATTCTCCTTTTCAAATGGGATAAGGCACAGAGAGATCAGATAACCTGCCCTGGGTCACACAGCTATGAACGGTCAACTAAACCAGACTTGGGTACCTGTCCCACCCTCCCTATCTCTAGATTTGCAAACTCATCAGTAATAGTGACTCTGATTTACAGACACAGTAGTTCTGCCCCCATCACCTCCTCCTAGAGATCAAGCTGACTCACAAGCTAGCTGGGCAGAGACCCCTTCGGGGTGTAGGGCAGATTCCCAAGGGTGGGCGCACCTTTGTCCTGCCCGCCTCAGCGGTCGTGACATCCACTCCACGTTACTGCTCTGACGTTCTCTTACTCAGGAACTGGCTGGAGAATCAAGACGGTCCATTAGATAAAGCCCCTGACTTTCCTAAAATAAGGTGCCTGAAAGTGACATGCCAGGTGTTCAGGAAATATTTCTGGAACACAAATCGCAGTCGCCCGTCCGAGGCAGATTCATCCCGAAGCTGACAAAGCTTCATCCCAGGGTCCCTTGCTTCCCCCGAGGGTGCTGGGAGCCGCGGAGTGGGATTGAGAAGTATTTCTACTAAGTATGAGATCTCAGAAGTAAGGGCAACTTGCTGATCTACTTCTTATTCTACATGCAGAGTCAATTCTTACTAATTCATCCTCTTGTACTCTTCCTAAGGATGTCCTCCCATATCATAGGAGCTACAGGTCCCCAAAAACCTGAATCCTACTTTTTTTTTTGTCCTGGAGAGACAGAACAGTTCGTCTCAGCCAGGAGGGAAGCAAAAACAACTCTGAGAAAATGATTTTTCTAAGACCAAAGTCAAGGATAAGAACATTGAACTAGACATATGGATCAAAGAGATGTAATATTTAACTGAAAGCTAAGCACCGTAGAAACCCACCATAATGCTCTTATAATCTCCTTTATAACAGAATAGGTCTGGAAGTTCATAAAATGAGGACGACCCACCTTAGGAACTCTAGGCTAACACAGAGGGAATTCTGGTACAATTTCTGTGCTCAAGAGATTTCCCCCACCCCCAGCATAACTTTTGATACTGGTGTTTTGGAATGTGATGGCGCTTTCTACAGCAGGAAACTTGTCTGGGCGGCTAATAATCAGTTATTTATAGAGCATTGATTGTCTGCAGAGCCAAATACCAAGGAGGATGCGAAAGAAATCCAAGTTAGAGCCTTGCCTTCAAGAGTTTAGAGCTTAGTTAAGAAGAAAATATATGACCCTGAGCCTTTCACTCTTTGTCTTCCAATGTCACATGACCAGCAAACTGAGCTTACAACATGAAGAATTTTGCCTCCGTGCCTGACAGTCCCATCTTCCTGCTCAGGGTCCCAGGCCACAGTGACCAAGGTTCCACGAAGTTCTGCAGGTCATCCATCCTCAGCCAGGTGATGGGGCAGGAATACCCATCCCAGCTCTCCATCTGGTGCAGCACTTCCTAGAATTACTCAGGAACGAACATCTCCAGGAAGTGAACTGTGATTCAAACAATTAAGAAATAGTTTAGAGATTATCACCAAATTCCTCCCCAGGGAACCTCAGTGTGAGCTCTCAAAGCAAAGAGTGTCAGTTCCCCTAACAGCTTGGTAGCCAGTGAGTCTAGCAAAATGTAATTTCTGCAGCATGCAACTTAAAGAGCAGTGCTCAGGAGAATTTGGCACCATTGCTCTTGAAAGAGAGGTTGTAGCCAGATGCCAAAGGCAGACTAGTTATGTCAACAGAAAGGACAGAAGTTATTTCCTATTATCAGGTTAGTCCACCCTGAATCAGGAGACCTGGGAGGTTTAAGAGAAGACATAGTGGAAAGAAATAAGGAAAGGTAAGACTTTCGGATACTTTAATATAGCCAACATCTGATATCTAAAAAGCTTGCAAGGTTACTTCTCTTATTCTGGGGACTGGAGTAAGCCTGTGATTCCCACTAGCTGTCTTTTCAGAAAAATACAGAAGACAGTTCTCACAGAGCTGTGCATCCATGGTGGGGTGGGGAGGGGGGGAGATAAGGAGCACATTCCTCCACCCAAATGAGTTTTGAGCCAAATGCTAAGGAGCCAGCGTCAAGCAAAAACAGAAATAGACTCTGCCCTTTGGGTGCTTGGGGTGGATAAGCATAGCCAGTAAGAAATGGTAATGCAGAATGTCTGCAGGAGGAACACACCACACACTGGAGCACAGAAACAGGGACACGGGACCCCATGCAGACTTCCAAGAACCTGAGACTCAGGCTGGTAGGCAGAAGAGAAATGTATAAGAGGGGAGGAAAGCATGACCCAGGCTAAGGAGAGAGCATGTTCTCGGCCTCTGTCATGAAGGGATCACAAAAAAAAAATTATATCCATTTTTAAAATAAGCCACAGTGGCAGAGAATCAAGGCTTATATTCAAAGCATGAAATGAACAGGACCCCTGAAAAGTGGTAGCCACAGAAAACTAATACATTCCCCACTACCCCTTCCCCCAAGGACAATCATAACCAATGACTGACCGGAGTCCCCAGGTCTTGGGTCTCAACGTAGGGCAAACTTTTAGGTACAACAAGTTCCCGTACAAACCAGACCAAGTCTGGCACTTTGCCTGAAATGACTCCTTCATCTGGTTTCTTCCACCTGTCCTGCTTCTCTCTTTCTTATCAGTTTCTCCATGCCATGACTTCCTAATAAAGCCTGCTCCTAAACCCAAAGCCCAGGGTCAGCTCAAGGGGAAGCTGACCTAAAATGGGGGATGGGGGTGGGGGGTAGGGGCCCTCCACTGGGCAAAACCCACAGCTGAGGCCCAGGCTTGAAGGGAAGAACGTGAGTTCGGTTTTCAGCATTTGAATACTAGAGCTTCTAAAACAGGTGATGCAAGACTGTGACCCAGGCTGGCCCGCGACCACCTGTTTTGGAACACAGCTGTATTGCAACCTGCTCCACCGTTCATTCACAGATTGTCTAAGGCTCTTCCTGAGGCAGCAATGACAGACTTGAATAGTTAAAACAGAGATTGTAAGGCCCAGGAAAATATTTGTTACATTGTCCTTCAGAGAAATAAGCAACTGGATATTTGCATCCACAGCTCCCAGGGTTGGAGGGATAAATCTGAGTGCCGCCCATACAGGTGGTAATGCAAGCCGTGGGTGTGTGTGCAATCGTGGCAGAAGCGAGGCTAAGGGAGGAAGGGAGAGAGTCAGAACAGAGCCTCAGGAATTCTAGCATTGCATGATGAAGCCAGGAAAACTGAAAGAAAAAGAGAAGCCACGCAGCCAGAGATTGCAGAAAGAAAATCAAGTGAGTTCCTTAACATTTATGAGACCAGCATACTGCCCACTCATTTTTATGTCTTAGGACAAAGTTTTTCTTTTCTCCTGGAGAATCAACATTTCAAATTATCCCTCAAAAGAAATATGTTACCTCCAGGACATTGGAAGTGATTTTTACATTAACTTATTTAAAAGTTACTTTGTCCTGATGCAACTAAAAATGTAGCGATATACCATATACCTATGCCACGTCCTCTTCAGAATGATCTGGTGATGTTCAAATCATAAAGGGATACCTAGTCCTCCCTAATTCTTCTGATCTTTGCCGCCTCATCTCATAAGAGTTCTCTTATGTAGGAAGTCCTCTTTGTAGACAACTTGAAGTGAAATGATCCAAAAAAGATCAGATTTATATGGGAAAAAGTTGATGAATCCATCCCAAGTTATAGTCAGGAGTAAGAAGTTCTGCTTGCTGTTGCTCAGCAGGTGGTTGCAGATAACAATACTGTATTGCATATTTCAAAAATCTGGGAGGATTTTGTGTGATTTCATTATAGAGAAAATGCTAAACGTTTGAGGAGACAGATCTGGCTACCCTGATTTGAACATCACACAATGTGTACATGAAGCATCACATGGTACCATAAAGATACATTTTTTTGGTTTTACGTCAGTTTTAAAAAACTAATTTTGAGAAAAGAAAATGAAAACCAGTTTTGTCTTGAATTATAAACTACCAAAACCCTGAAATATTTTCTAGCCCCCAATACCAAAAATACATTGAAAACACAGTAGCGGCATATGTTCGGTACACAGCTCTATTGGAACTCGGTGAGTTGAGCGCTTCCAACTTCTTTCCATAATAAATATAAGTACCTTCTGTGTGCAAGGTGCTGGGTTCTGTTTCGTAAGGGGTGCAAAGATAAGACATGGCCTCTGCCCGTCGTCTGTTAGAAGGAACGAGAAACGTGTCTAAATCACTGCTGCTCAGAATGTGGCAAGAGCGACAGAAGACATGGGAGTTGCATTGGAATTTTGAGGGAGCAGGAGAGAAAGATCCTATCCGGTTGGAGATTGGAAAAGGTTCAGAGAAAAGTTCCAGGGGAGTTTGGCCCTGAAGGCGGGGAAGGATTTCTGGAGATGAAAATGTGGGAGAAGGCATTCCAGCATAAGACAGGATGAGAACAGGAAGCGGAACTTAGGCAGGAGGAGCATGAATGGAGGGAGACCGAGAAGCAGAAGAGGATAATCTGGGGGATGCTAGAGCAGGGGCTTGGGGCCAGTGCTCATGACCTGCTGAAGGACTGTATGGGAGGCTCGTGCTGGAAGCTGGGCCTTGGACAGTTAATCTGGCAGTGATGAGACCCAGAGTGGGGAAGGAAAAAGGACCACGGTCACAAATGTCAGTTAAAAGGATATTCTGCTATCCAGGTAAGAGGGCTGCAATAGGGCATAAGCAACAGGAAGAAAAGGAAAAATTAAGAGGCTGTGCATGGAAAACTACAAGATTTGGAAAGAAAAGAAGTCAAAGATGTCCGCACCTTGCAGCTGGGGAACCTCAACAATGAACCAGAAGAGAATGCACAGAGGCCTGGCTTTCCCTCTGGCTCTGATCCGGGGTCTCCACGGTACCAGCCATTAAAAAAGTATTGTTGTGTCTGTATTTTCCTCTTCTGGCACCAAAATTATTCCAAAGGGCCTGCCCCCAACCCACAAGGGACACATGAATATAATAAAAGCATCCATGCCCCAAACCGAGTGGGGGAGGGGATGTCAACCCTAGTCCTTGTAAGACAAGGCAATGTCTTGTCAGGGAGGTTTTCCACACCTGAAGCCATGGGCTCAGTGACTAGGAGCGTGGGGAGTCCGCCCAAATCTCTGAACACCTTCCAGATCCCTCCTGAGCCCTCTGAGTCACAGCTGTCTCCCCTCCACCTCGCACAGCACCTGGCTGGTTAATACCGCACCCCGGTGATTCTGCCCTCAGGAACCTGGAAGGAAACAGGATACAGGCTGGCACCTCTCACTCCCCATATTCCAGGAAGAACAGGAGAACCCAGGCTTCCTCTTGGTTGGTCCAAGCTTCTCCGGGCTTCCCACCTCTCCCCAAACCAGCAGATGCCCCCTCCTAAGTCCCAAAGCCAGACCCACCTGGGTTTTCCCCGCTCATGCCTTGAACTTGGGTAATGCTTCCCTTGCACACAGAGAGACCGCAGACAAGCTGCGGCAGGACTCACAGGTCCGTTGTATGATCTGCGACCTCACAGATGTGCCAAGACATGCAAATGTGGTATCTAGTGCAACCCGATGACATAGAGGTTGTTCCCTCGCTTATGAAATGTTCCAAGGGATTTTTTTTTTTTTTCTGGCTTGCAACACTGGTTGGTTTCTATTTACCTGGTAAACTGTGTTTTTGAAAACTTGTCATCCCTCTGGTTTCTAGTCTTTATAAGAATTAAATAGCAACCGTTCTGGGAGGGCTCCCACACGGTTAGTTGGTATTGCGCTTACTTCTTACAGCATACATGGAGGTAGCTATCAGAATCCCCATTTTTCAGAGTAGGCAAACTGAAACTCAGAGGCCGGAAACCACTTCTTAAGACTAAACCTTGTTGTCAACCTTCTCATTTGCAAATTGTGGGGAAGAACACATCCTGGAGCAGTGGCTATATGCCGCAGTCCGGCTGCAGCAAAATAACTGGGGGGTGACGAATAACTTGTTTACATTGATACAGCAGGAGTAGGAGCCGTTTATTGCAGGACAGGAGCGGTATTTATACATTCCACACAGCTTATCTAATTAACATAAACTAGATACAGCAGTCAACCAATCAGGAATCTCCACACTTAATGGCTCACTTTTGTTACTTCTCAAACCACTCCCTCTGGCATTTTGCCAGGCACCATCCAGACTTGTTTATGAACTCTAACATTCCCCTGGCAAAATGCCAGGCGCCATCCTGACTTGTTTACAGACTCTAACAGCTATAGGACCGTGGGAGACACTGTGTACAGAGGCAGGGCCCGCCCATCCTCAAAGTCGCTCCGCCTGTCAGAGGCAGAGCCAGGACTTCCTGACACCCACCCGGAGTCCCTTTCGATCATTACACTCTTAATTAGTTCTTGCTCCACTTGCTGTGCACCTGTGACTTGCACACCTCATTCCATCAGGGGTGGGACCAGGTCACTGTCATCAAAAATAGACCTCGTGTTTTGCTTTCGTGCTGTTTATTTTTCATTTAGGGGAATCGGAGAAAGGTCCACGCTGGAGATGGCCCTAGGAGGAGTTTGGAAGTGAAGACGGGTAGAAAAATGGACCCGAGTCTTAGAAGCTTCCAAAGAAAAAGATGGAGGGAGATTTAGAGAGAGGAAGAAAGCAACAGTAACTAACGCAGCCTGGAGATGAAGCAAGAGTTCGACAGGACACTGGGTGATGGCGTGGCTGCTGAGCACGGCAGCTGTCACGTCTGCTGTCATGACAGATGAGATTAGGGTAGTGGTTTTGTTGAAGGAAAAAAAAAATAAAAGATCTCTAATAATCTTGGATCTGGGGAATGAATTTCGGAGAATTGCTTAGACGCTGTGGGGTGCTGTCCCTCCACAGCCTGGGTGGCCTTATAGAAAGGGAGCTGCCGCCATCTCGCAAACGCCAGCACAAGTGTGGGACACATTGTCATCTTTCAGGGGGCCCTTCCAGGCCACCAGAGGAAGGGTGCTCCATTCAGGTAGCTGGAAAGGCCACACGTGGGGGCCGACTTGAGGCACCCACACGGTGTCAGTCAGGCCACCCTGCCCCCTTGTTCTCGTACCTCACCTGTCAGTTCTGTTTCCTCAATGGCACCTGGAGGAGGCAGGTTTGTGGCCACCAGAAGTTCCTCTGTTAGCCTCTTTATAGCTGCACATCCCAGAAAAAAAAAAAAAAAAACAATATAAGTAAAGTCAAAAGATAAGCAGCCAACAGAAAATCTATTTGCAATTCATAGAGAAAGAGTAATTATTCTAATTGTAGAAATTCAATAGAAAAAAAAAAAAAGAATGAACAACCCAGCACAAATGTGGTCAAAAGAAAAACAAACAACTGAGGAACTTATGAAAAGATGGTGCAGCTTCACTCCTAGCAAAACAGAGGCCAATGGAAAGTACACGGAGATACCACTTTTCACCCATTAGATTGACAAAGATCACAGAGTACAGTAACACTTCCTGTCTCATACCATGCCCAGCCCCAGGACTCAGGGTTGGCCCTGGTGGAGGGCAGCGGGCAGTCTGGCAATATCTGTAGCAATTAAGAATGTACTTAGGGCTGGGGATGTGGCTCAAGCAGTAACTCACTGGCCTGGCATGCGCGGGGCTCTGGGTTCGATCCTCAGCACCACATAAAAATAAAATAAAGATGTTGTGTCCACCAAAAACTAAAAAGTAAATATTTAAAAAAAATTATCTCTCTCTCTCTCTAAAAAAAAAAGAAAGAAGAAAAAAAGAATGTACTTACCTTATATTGTGCTATGTACATGTATAGATATATCCCAGTGAATTCCATCTTTTTGTATATCTATTAAAGCACCAACCAAAATAAATAAATGAGTGAAAGGAAGACCAGTAAAGGNAGGAAGGAAGGAAGGGAGGGAGGGAGGGAGGGAGGGAGGGACGGAGGGTAGAAAAGGGGACTGAAATGGAGAGAAATGATCCCCATGCATGTATGATTCTGTCAAAATAAACCCAGAGGTTATATAAAATTATAATAATATAATAATAAAAGAGAAAAGAATAAACCCATCAATTACACTTCTAGGAATTTATCATACAGATTCACCCTCACACTTGGGTAATATCATGCATATAGGCTACATGCCACACCATTGCTTGTCATAACAAAAATCTTTCTCCCTTCTCTCTCTCTCTCTCTCTCTCTCTCTCTCTCTCTCTCTCTCTCTCTTTCTTTCTTTCACCAAGCATTAAGCCCAGTGCCTCACATATACTAGGCAAGAACTCTACCACTGAGCAACCTTAGTTACCCAGGTTGGTCAGAAAATTGTAATCCTCCTGCCTCAACCTCCCTAATAGCTGAGATTTCAGGCACGTGTCACAGTGTCTAGCTGTGATCTCTTCTGTAACAGCACTCGTCCCAGCCATGAGGGCTACACTGTCATGACCTAATCATTTCCCAAAGGTCTCACCTCCTAATACTATCACCTTGGAATTTGGTTTCAACGTGTCAATTTTGTGGGGACAAACGTTCAGACCATAGCAGCTTAATTATTATGTGATTTGCATATACCAGAATATTATGCAGCCTTTACAAAGAATAGCATTCTGTATACTGAGTTGTAAGACTGCCAAACTTACTCACAAAAGAATAAAGCCAGCTTCAGGATACTTTTATATTATCATACACGTAAAAATAAAGCTGGAAAGAAACAATGAAAAAAAATTTGCAACATGAGTGGCCTCTGGAGAGAAGTAGATTCATGGGAAGAGAGATGGAAAAATTTCTGAGATTTAAAATTTTGAATCATGTAACTGTTTTTATTCAAAGACAAATAAGTAAAATCAAACATTTTTCAATGCTCTCTTTTTTCTAAAAGAGGTGCTGCTCCTTTCAGGGAACAATTTCCAAGGAAAACCCCAGCACAGCGGCAAGTTAGAGCAGAGGGAGTTTTACTTCTTCCCTTAAGGTCACAGGACTTAGAGCTAAGGGTTCATTTTTATTAATGCATCAGTCATCAAAACTTTGTGCTTTTTTTTTTTAATGGTATATACTGTCTCTTTAATAGTAAGGTTAGCTTAAAACCAGGATTATCTTGGCTGATATTGTACCTAACTACATAGACATTTATCTTCTATAAATGGGTTTTTATATATTGTTTTGAAGTATGTTGCTATTTACTGTTTTCATATTGATTTGCTGTTTTAGAATTCTATTTCTTTTTTTCCTTAAGCATAAAAAACAGGTTGAGAAAGAAAGAAAGAAAGACAAATTCTCTATATGTCATCATTTTTATTCCCTGTAGGCAGGCAGCCATGTCAGACAGGACAGAGCTGGAAACCAGTTTTCCTGAGAAATAACAAAAGCTCTAATTTGAAACATTTGCAGTTACCATGGTGTAAATACTCCAACCATGGCCGTTTCTTTTGGGGTTTTGTTGTTGTTGTTGTTGATGTTGTTGTTTCTTTTCGTCAGACTGGGGAGTGAACCCTGGGGGCACTTGACCACATACATGCCCAGTCCTTTCTGATTTTAAGTTACCTGGGTGGGCAACACCTCCTCGCAGGTTGCCCGTCCAGAGGCAAAGAGCATTCAAGCAAAGCTTCACAAGAAATCAATCCCTCTTGCGAGCTCTGCCTTGACCATCTAAAAAAGAAAAGCAGAAGACACAGTGAAACTCCTTCTTCCCTCTCCACACTCCCACCCCGAAAGAGGTGACCCCGACTCTAGCAAGGGCAGAATAGCAAACCAGAGAGTCATGTGTCCCCACCCAACAATTAATGTGAATGTTTTTAGAAGCAGTACGAAACTAGTCCAGAATTTACCATCAATTTGACACCCTTTTTAAAAATTTTTTTAATTTGGATCATGTGTCCCCCACTGGTGGCTATAACTAGAATCCATTAGGTATCGGCTCCACTGCAGAAAAACCCACCTCCTCCCCGCCCTTTCCCAAAACCCGGCTCGGGCCGCATAATTGTTTTTCTTCCCTTTCCTCCCCGTGTTCTGTGCTGCTGTGGTTCAGGGTGTCTAACTTGGCTAAGGACTTTCCACTCTTTACAGCAAATTCCCGAGAGACTTTTGCAGTCATACAACCTCAGCTTCCAAGCCGCCCTGGGAAGCAGAGCTTGGCCAGACGATTTGTTAAAATAAAAATAAATGTTAACAAAGTCAGGAAAAGTTGGCTGGAGGCCCGCAGACCTGGTCAAGAATTCACCCCTTCCCTTGATTTTTCATAAAATTCTATCTCTGCCCAAGTTTAGCATCAGTCACTTTAAATAATTATATGAACTGTAAAAATCGCTTCTCTGCCTGGGTGGGGAGGGGGCAGCTGGACTCTTGGGCCTGCTGTCGACCTTTAGGGGCTGTGTAAGCCACCGTTCCCCTTGTGGGAGAGAAGGTCCAGCCATCTTCCCTTCTACTGCTCTCAGAGACCAAAACCTTAAAATAACGGATGGCTCCGTTGCTTGCCCTGTGCCCTTGTTTGCACACGAACCCAGAGCTACATGTGGGGGAGGGGCCTTAATATTTCTGTCTTGTTGACAGGCCTGGCTTTGCAATTGCTGTAACAGAATGGAGCAGATAACACACTGGCTGTGGAGCTCTGTAACTGTTTTGGCCCAGGCAGGATATTTTTAAATTTGAGTCAACATGGGTTTTTGGTTTTTCTTTTAAAGGAAGTTTCAAATTCTGATCAGAATCTGGGTTTCTAACTCCTGTTGTAAACTCAGAATAAGTGATTTTCCTGGAATATGCTTCATGAGAAAAAGACCTCATTGTGTACACAGCTCTAGTTCCAAAATATAGATCAGTGTCCAACTGGAAACACATGTTTGATGAATGAATGAATGAGTAATGTCAGGGCATGATTGCTGGGAGCTGAGAGTTGGCAGTGGCTGTCCCCCTTGAGGTGAGGCCTGTGCGCTCCAGTTTGACACACTCTCCACCCCTCCTTGTGGCCTTCGGCCTGCACTCTTTGCTCATTTCTGCTCCCTGCCTGGCTCCTCAAGGCATTTAAATCTGTTCATCTTCTCCTCATGGTGATTCTGCAATCTACATCTCTCTTGTTATATGACCCTGGAGAACTCATAAATTTTATCCAAAATTGATGAACCCCTTCCCTGACCAATTAACATTCTAAAACTTATTTGCACAATAGTTTCCTACATTAAAGAAAAAAATATATTACTTAGAAGCCCGGCAAGGTGGTGCATGCCTGTAATCTCAGTGACTCGGGAAGCTGAGGCATGAGGATCGCTAGTTGGAGGCCAGCCTCAGCAACTTAGTAAGATCCTCAGCGACTTAACAAGATCTTGCCTCAAAATGAAAAAACAAAAAGAGCTGGAGATGCAGCTCCATAGTTAAGGGTGTTTAGTTAATATTACACACACACACACACACACACACACACACACACACACTCACTACTTAGGGTGTTTTCTTAAATAAAAACATATGCTTAAAATAAAGGTATTCGGTTTTTTAGCCTCTTTGTGAACAGAATATGTGTGTTTTGTGCTACTCTGTACAGATTGCCACAGACTTAGAGACTTAAAGAAGTACCCATTTGTTCTTTAGCTTAGAAGTCCAGGGCAGCAGGACTCATTCTCCCCTAGAGTCTCACGAGACCCTAAAATCAAGGCATCTGTTGGTCATATCTTCATCTGGAGCTCAGGGGTCCTCCTTCGGGCTCATGTCTGTTGGTAGAATTCTATTCCTTGCAGTTGTCAGACTCGTCCCCCATTCTCTTGCTGGCCATCAGCCAAGAAGCAGTCCCAGCTCTTTCTAGCTACTCCTTGGTCCCTGCCCTTGGCTCACTCTACCTTCAAGGTCAACAAGAGTTTGTCAAATCTTTCTAAGGTTTTCTCATTTCTCTGCCTTCTCTTTTTGCTAGGGGAGACTTCGGCTTTTAAGGGCTCCTGTGGTTAATTCAGGCCTAGCTGGATAATCTCCCCACATTCCACGGTGGTAGGAACCCAGCGTAATCATGGGCGTGAGAGCTCGTCACAGCCACAGGTTCCGGGGATGAGGTCATGGAGTCTTGGAGGCCGATTTTGGATTCATAGTCTTTTTAGAAATATGAGATGTAGTTTCCCCAAAATTATTCGGTCTGCCACAACATTAGTAGAAAGAAAGCATGTATAATGCAAGTCGTGATCATTCTGTTCTCCTCTGCCCTGGCTTCCACAGCCGAGGCATTACATTTTGTTCTGCGTGTCAGAAATTGGAGGGAAGTAAATAAATATAACTCAGTCCTTACAAGCTGCTATAACAAAATCCCATAGGCTGAGTGGCTTCCAAACAATAGAAATCCATTTGTCACGTTCCTGAAGACTGGAATTTCCAAGATGAGGTATCCATGGGTCAGAGTGGGCTGCTGAGGTGTCTGATTGAAGCTGAAAGACTGAAATCCAATTCCTTGGCTTCAGATCTGGTGTCTGATGAGGTCCCTTTTCCATGACACCTGACTTCTTTCTAGAACATGGCATGCCAGAAGATGCAAGAGATCTCTCGGGGCTCTCTTTCCTAAGGCCACTAATCTGATTCAGGAGGCCCTATCCTTCAACACCTAATCACCTCCCAAAGACTCCTCATCCTGATGCTACCAGAATGGGTTAGGGTTTCAACATGTGAATTTGAGGGGGTCATGAACACTCAGTCCATTGCAATGACTAAGACTCCACCCCCAGGTCTGTGAAGGGAGTCAGAAACTTAGGCTTAAGATGGAAGGATGCCAAGGTCATTATGAGAACTATCTCTGAATATTTTAAATGGTGTAATATAAGAGGGGGATCCTAAATCTGGAGGGTAAAATCAAAACTCACTGGCGGAAGCAACGGAGGGAAGTTGGGCTTATTGTTGGAAAGTGCTTTCTAATAGAGCTGGACAGATCGACTGCACTAGGCTGGACAGGGCATGTCCCTTCACTGGAGCTGGTCCAAGATAAGAGACGACTTCTTGGAAGGAATGCTATGAGGAGGAAGGGAAGCTGGGTTAATAGTCTCTTAGGTTTGTTCCAGCCCTGAGGTCATTGCTCAATGATGGCCTCGTGATTTTCTTTGCAATTGCTCCTGGAGTCCAGTTCTCTGTCTCCAGCCCCTCTACCTGGTGTATTCGTGTTTGCTCTCAGTCATGACGTCAGATGCCACAGTTTGAAACTTAGCTCCACCAGGTTTTCCCTCCCATGGGCCCTTTTCAGAATCAAGTTTGAGTCATTAAGCAAAGGGCTGAAAGAAAAGAAGAAATGGTTGTCCCAGGAAGACTCGGCAGATTACGCAAATCCACAGGTCCACTGCCAAAGGAGCGCTCTCTCTAGGAAAGACCATTGGGGGTAAGACCTGGAAGGAAAAGATAAAACCAAGGATAAATAGAAGGAAAAAAACACAGGCAGGAGAGAGGGGACCTATTTGGGATCATGCCATCAAATTAGGTCCATCTATAGGGTCCTCGATACCAGTGAGATTAAAACAGGAGGAATAAGGTCAACGAAACAGACTCGCGGTTAGAAATTCCGTGGAAGTTAAGAACCTGGTCTTGGTAGGATGGCAAAACTTCCAGGGTGTGAAGCAGGTAGCCTGACGTGGCTCTGGGTGGGAGGCAACTTGCCTTCAAATGAACTGTGGCTCAGTGGTAGAGCACATGCCTCGCATGCTCGAGGACCTGGGTTCCATCCCCAGCACCCCACAAAGCAAAAAACACCAAAGGTGGTCATGGAGATCCAGAGGGGTACAGGGGCAAGAACCTCATCACCAAACTCAGGAAAGCCCCAGCTGACATCAACAAGCTGAGATTCGGTCTCTGAACAGGGACGCCCAGAGAAACCAAGTCTGGGTATTGAAAGGCAGGTTCCTGGTCACAGTGTGCTGAGGAGAAGTCTGATAGAAACTGGAAGATGGAACCCAAATCCCGTTGTGTAGTGTTTCCCTCAATGAAGACAGAATCCAGAAGGCCTGCCAACTCCAAAGAGTTGGGGCAAGAGGTGGAAGGTAACTAGGTTCCTGATGACCAGGGTGAATTGTCCCTGGCAGCTCAAAAGACTAATGGAAACAGAATTTGTAATTGCTCTCTTATGTATAAAAGATAATGAGGGACTCCTTCTTTGTCTCTGCAACCTCCCTTTGAACTGGGGAGTTACCTGTGCAGGTAGAGAAAGCATAGATAGGTGTCTTATAGACAACTCTTGGCACCTCTGCTCATGCTACTCTGCTCTTCACCCTCCCTGGCTGAAGAAGTGCTCTAGTACCTAGGCCAAGAAAGGGACTAGGAGAAACCCACTCAGTCGGGCATCGTCAAGCATGCCTGTAATCCCAGTGGCTTGGGAGGCTGAGGCAGGAGGATCACAAGTTCAAGGCCAGCCTCAGCAAATTAGTGAGGCTCTAAGCAACTTAGAAAGACCCTGTCTCAAATATAAAAAGTAAAAAGGTCTGAGGCTGTGGCTCAATCCCCAATACCAAAAAAAAAAAGAAGCTCACTCTCTGAAAATGATGTCAAATGCCATATTTCTTTTTAAGAAGAAATATCCTCACCCATTTCTAAAATAACAAAAATCGGAGCTGGGTTTGTGGCTCAGAGGTAGAGTGCTCACCTAGCATGCAGGAGGCACTGGGTTCGATCCTCAGCATCACATAAAGTAACAGAAAGATATTGTGCCCACCTATAACTAAGAAATAAATATTTTAATATATCATAAAATAAAATAACTAAAATCAATAGCTGCTCAGCGTTTGTTCACAGGTTGAGCGAGTGTCCTCTATTGACCAGCTGGGGGTGCAGAACTAACATGTATCTTGCTATGGACTTAAGGCTTGTGTGTCCCCAGTGTACTGGTACTTGGAAGGGAGGCCTTCTGCTTTGCTCCAATTATTTCATAGACGTACAATTTGTCTCCCATGCTAGACTCTAAATGGAAACACCATTGTTGTCGCTTTTTTCTTTTTATCCTTGCAAAAAAAAAAAAAATAGGCTACCAAGAAGAACAATCAATAAATGGCTAATTAATTCTTCTTTTCCTTGATGCCATATTGATTTCTCCAACTCAGCATCCAGCCCCTCCAAAGGACCTTCCCTGTATTCCCCTTCATTCTCACCAATCACCTTCTCCCCTCCCTCCCGACTCCCTGGGTCATAAAGTATTGGGACTTTTTCATGGAAAGGGCACAGGGGTGTGTCCTTGAGAGCCCGGGTTACATGAGTCCCCTCGTTCTTCTCTCAGCCATCTGCCTTTGTCCTTCACAGGATCTGTCATGGCTTCTAGGTCAGCTTTGGTGTATTTGCATACATGAATGTGTCATTGTGCACGTGTCACGGTGCATGTGGCATTGTGCAACTGTCTGTGTTACCAGCTAGCTTATAGGCTCTCTGAGGACCAGGAGGGACCAGGGGCTCTTTGTTCCCCGGGGCGCCCTGAGCACAGCGCAAGGCCTGGCCCGCAGGAGGTGCTCAACGCACTTGTTGAGTCCGTGAAGGAATATGTGGAGCTCCAGAGGAGCTGCCCCGGTGATGGCCCCACGTTCTTTCTTCTTCCAATTTAAAAACATGACCAAAAATGCTCTGTGGCTCTTTCAGACGACACAAGATTTACAGAGAGCAGTTGAACCTCACCTCCCTGGAGCCCCCGCTGCAGCTCCGAACCGAGGCCAGCTGGGTCCAGTTCCACCTGGGAATCAACCGCCACGGACTGTACTCCAGGTCCAGTCCTTTCGTCAGCAAACTCCTGCACGACATGAGGCACTTTCCCACCATCAGTGCCGGTGAGGGTCATGAGACAGGGCAGGAGTGATTGACACTCTCCCGGAGGGGCTGGATTAAGCCATCTCAGGCTGGGACCCAGGGTGGAATGTTAAAGGGTTGCCACTGTCACATGATAGACAGGTTAATAAGCAGAAAAACACTTTCCTCTTGAAAGAGATCTTCTAACCTTAATCTCATCACCCTCCTATAATGGAGGTATGAGAATGTGTTCTGCACACATAATAAAGAAGGGCGATTCCTGCCGTTTTATTGAGTGCTCCTTTGGAACCAGGCAATGTATTTGCTCTTCTGCAATGACCTGATGACATAGACATTATCATTGGAACTTTACAGGCAGGAAAACTGAGACTCAGAGAGGTGACCCAGTGCTGGAGCTGGGATTCAAACACAGGTCTTCTGACCGCAAGTCTGTGCCCTCAAGCACTATGACAGTCTATGTGATGCAGCAAATTATTAGCAGAGACCAAATCAGACTGGGTCTTCCAGCCAGCTGTGGATGGTTTGTGCACTAGAGATGACGGGGACCAGGATGGAGCAGGGGGGGAAACTGTGGGTTCTGGGAGATCCCTTCAGAACAGTCAAGGCTAAGACCTCCAAGCTGCATCCCCTCCTGGTATTGAGGGTCTGTCCCTAGGTGGTCACTCTCCCAGGATCCTGGCTAGAAGCCCTCACTGCCCTTCTTCTTTGCAGATTACAGCCAGGACGAGAAAGCCTTGCTGGGGGCGTGCGACTGCACCCAGAGTAAGTTCCTGCCTCTCCCAGCCACATCCAGCCCCCTCCCTGTCACAGCCACTGGAACCCCAGCATCCGCTCCAATGAGGGCTGTCCCTGCCTAATCCTAAGAAGTCAACATTTCTGCCCACCCACCCACAGAAAGAAAGGCATTTACGGGGCACTCTGGTGCAGGATCTGACTGATCCAAATGCCAGCCAGGGACAAGCTTCACCGGCATCACCAGGGAGCTTGTAAGAAAAACAGAATCTCGGTTTCCAATCTGATTTATTGAATCAGAATTTGAATTCTAACAAAATTCCCGATTGGGGGCTGTTTTCGAATTTAAGAGGGGGTCGTGCCTGACAGTGGTTCGTGATGCTGGCAACATATCCGAATCACTGGGGAAACTTCTCCTCCTCCGGAGGTTTGGGTTCCACTGCAGAGGGTGAGGCCCAGGCATTTATGTTTTAAAAGCTCCAGGTGGTTCTAATGCAGCCAAGGCTGAGCCCCCTGGGGTAAATGATTAACAGAATGGAAAAGCCAGGAGCATAGCAGCGTTTCCCTCTAGGGAGGCTGTGACCTGGTTCCAGGTGGGCCTGGATACTGAACCGCAGGCCAGCCACCTCTGGCTGCAAGTGGCCTCATCTACCTACCTCAACTTGATGAACACGCGTCAGACATTTCTCTATGTGACATGATGTGTCAAAGGTTAGAAGATGCTGTCCCAACCCTCATGGGGCTTGCAGCAGGGCTGGCCCAGAGTGGGGCAGGTGAGGTGAGGCAGGCTGCAGCACAGGGGAGCAGTTCCCCCTGCACCGCAGGCGCATGGATTTGCCACGCCCTAGACCCTGCCCAGCGGAGAGTCCTCAATAGGAAGAATGCATCTCAGTTATTGTCACAGATGGCAGGATCAGAATCCACAGGGGGCAGCTGAAACAGAGGAGAGGGTCGGTTCTTCTTAGGGTAACATTTTTGGGGTTTTTCACTAGTGTCTTTCTGGGGAACCCTGACACCTGCTCCACTGCTTGGGAAGCAAATACTCATCCTTAAGTTCTTATTAAATAAAAGAGAAGAAATTGGCTGGGCCTTCGGAATGAACAGTCAGAGCTCCGACCTAGGCCCAAATGCGTCCTTCACTGGCCCTTCCACCCTCCACAGTTGTGAAGCCCAGTGGCGTCCACCTGAAGCTGGTGCTGAGGTTCTCGGACTTCGGGAAGGCTATGTTCAAACCCATGAGGTAAGTGGAGTCTTTCCCACCGCTGCGCCCAGGGTGGCAGCCCTGGGGGAGCTCTAACTAAAAGCAGTGAAAGTGACCTAATGCCCACCTTTAATCCCACTCACTCAGGAGGCTGGGGTAGGAGGATCACAAGTTTAAGGCCAGCCTCAGCAATTTAGCAAGACCCTGTCTTAAATTTTAAAAAATAAAAACTAAAAAAGGACAAGGATGTAGTTCAGTGAGAGCGCACCCTTGGGTTCAATCTCCAGTACTACCAAAAAAACAAAAAATAAAAAGTGACCTAGTATCTTTATACCAGTGATCGGGAGACCTGTTTTGGACATCCTACCCCAAGCACATGACTATTTTTTTGTGAGAATGATAGCAATTAAAATAGTAAGAGTCCCTTGCTAGCATCTGAGCCACACACCCCACATGAATTGGGTCTTTGGATCGTCAACATCCTCATGAGCCAAGTGCCATTATGATGTCCACTGTAAGGTGAAGATACTGAGGCCACAAGAGGCCTGCACATCCCAAGCTCCCAGCTGTAACAGTGGACCCAGGATTGGACACCAGGCGGTGGGACTGTTAAGTGTGCTAGCACCCTTCCTTGGACATCAAAAGTTTACAGATCTCTACGTGACAGTACTTGCTTTTTTTTTATTTTTTATTTTTTAGCAATGGTAGAGTTGAAGCCAAGGCCTCGTACATGCAAGTGCTCTACCATGGACTACACCCCCAGCCCTACAATACTTGTTTTGATTGAAAAACTAGACAACCTAGAAAGGGTACTATGAAGTCTGTCACATGTTCACACTTTATATATAAATATATACACATATACACACACATGTATTATATATAATATGTACATTATATATAATTTAATTTAATTTTCTTATTGGAGATTGAACCCAGGGGCATTCTACCACTGAACTGCTTCCCCAGTCCTTTTTACTTTTTTATTTTGAGACAGAGTCTCACTGAGTTGTCCAGGTTGGCCTCGAACTTGCCATCCTCCTGCCTCAGCCTCCAGAGTCATTGGGATTAGAGGTAGGTACCACCACACCCAACTACACTGATTCATATTTTGTTCATAAAACAAGTAACCTAACAGCCAGGCCTGGTGGCACACACCTATAATCCCAGCAACTCAGGAGGCTGAGACAGGAATATCACAAATTCCAGTCCATGGTGGATAACTTTATTCTTTTAAATCTTAAAATTTAAAAGAATAAAAATAAAGGGCTGAGAATATAGCCCAGGGTAGAGTGTCCCTGGCTTCAATCCCTACTACCACCTTAAAAAAAAAAAAACTTACATGCCCTTGAAGTTCATATATATTGATGAAATATAATCACGCATCTAGTCTGTGCGCACAACTCAGTGTATGAATGGGTGTCTGGCTCCAAGACGCTGCAGGTGGGGGTCTCCTGAAGTAGGACTCGAATGCCTTATCCTAGTAGATTGCTTCCCCTGGGGATGCCACACTCACTCCCATTACCCAAGTCACATGTTTTCCAAAAATGCACTGTCTTTCCGTGGAATCCACGTGGACCGGCCAGGATTCCAACCATCAGCCAGGTGAGGAGAGGCCCCATGGACCGTCTGGTCACTGGTTCTAGAGGTGGGGCCTAGTAAAATGTGTACCAGATAAAGAGTCAGCACCACCTTAAGGAGGGATTTGGAGTAGGTCAGCTGTCCTGGGGAGCCTTAAACAACTCTGTGCCCAAGTCCCATGCTCATGGAGTCCAGTGGACTGGCTCTGGGGGCCTACCCTGTGACCCCAAGGCCCAGGCAACCTTTAGAAGCCTGCTTTTAAGGAGATTTCCTCATTTTTCTTCTGTGGAAATGTAAAAACCTAGTCGTCTGGTCAATTTAAATATATAGCTTTCAAAGATGTATATGAAACAATTGAATATCTTCTTACATTTTTTGATTTAAAAATTCTCATCCTATAAAACAATATATAAATTTAGAGATACTGCTCCCCCCGCCCCCCACTCTCATGTTCCACTTGCCAAGGATTGTGGGTGTTGGTCAACATCATTGCAGAGTCAAGTTTAGGATCAATGTTAACCTGAGGTGAAGTCTTTCCCACTTTTCTTTCTCATGATGCCCAACGACCTGCCCTAACCACTTGTCAGGCAGCAAAACCAGCTCAGAGTGACATCACCAGCTCAAACAAAATAAAGTAATTGAGAGGGGTTCCATCATTTGAGAAAATACATAAGAATTTGAACATGAAAAGAATCCTTTTCCAAGGGACAATTTTCAGAGGGATCATATAGTCAGGCATATAAAATACTGAAGGGACAATTTCAGGGACATTCAATCACTGAGCCACGTCCCCAGGGCCTATCTTGTACTTCATTTAGAGACAAGGTCTCACTGAGTTTCTCAGGGCCTCGCTTTTGCTGAGGCTGGCTTTGAACTCGCAATCCTCCTGCCTCAGCCTCCGGAGCCACTGGGATTACAAGCGTGGGCCACCACACCCATCAGCTAGAGGTGATGTTCTTAATGGCATATATTCAATGCTTGCACAATAAGTGCACTCGTGCTTCTCAAAACAAGGGAAGCATTCACATCAAGTCAAAGTAGTTTTCAAGTTTCCGGTCACTTCACTCATATGCCAGACAATGAAGAAATGATGTTTTAGAAATCCCAAAGGAGAGACCGAATGTTCATACGGATGAAATTCAGGAAGTAAGACCAGGGACAGGGACTGTCTGTCATCTGGGGCAGAGTGTGGTGATGCTCATGAGAAGGGCCAGGCAGGGCTTGGAGCTGTCCTGGAGGTGCGGTGGCACTTTCTGGAATAGCTCCTCTCCGTGGGCAGCACCTTGCAGCAGGTTTCAGGACCAGCCTGTGTTTTTCTGGCCGACGGCACAGAACCCTTTCGGTTGCGGGCTGGTTCCTGAGGGCTTTATGCACCACCACGTTTCTTTACATTGTGCATGTTTTTGCTGCCTTCAGACACAGTGGACTTAAAACTATTTGAAGATCCCCATTCTTCCATGTTTGTTAGCATCAAGGCAGAGGTGACCTAGCAGCCGGAGGTGGCCCCACCATGCCTTAGGGATCAGGAGGCACTTTCCTGAACACGCACACCCGGGGGCAGGATGGAGCTTTTCAGGAATCCGTTGGAGAGTTTAATATGCACAGAAATCAATGTCCTCTTCACCAGCCTCCCGCAATCCTGTGGCTGGGTCCATTCTCCTGACCCACCTGAGTTTCTCTGAGGGGATTGTCCCATGTGTTTCTCCCAAACCACCCCAAAATCCAGAACTTTCCATCTCTTCAAAACCTCAATCATACTAGACGTCTCTAGGGAACTTTCTATGACCAAGTTCTGGATCACACCCACCTTTCCTAATCCCTGGGCATCTGGGTCTGCCCTGCTAATGGATCCTAGCTCCTCCTTCTACACCTTCCCTGTACTTCTTCCTTCACGTCGGTTGGATTTTTAAGGACTCGGCCACTGTGGTCAAAGCTTCTCAAGTAGGGAACTTGATGTTGATGGCAATACAGGACAGTGTCTTCCAGAAGCCGGACTCTTCCTACCTTGCATGTCTCTTCCTAGCCCAGGGAGCCACTGGCCATTCCTGATTGGTGGCTCCATCATCCCTGTGTATGTGAGAAGCACAGAAGCATGTCCCCCCTCCTCTTCCTCGCAGCCCCCTCCTCAGCCTCCCAGCTGAAGTCTGAGTCCAGGGCGTGACTCCTTCCTTCTCTCTAGACAGCAGCGAGATGAGGAGACGCCGGCAGACTTCTTCTATTTCATTGACTTTCAGAGACACAACGCCGAAATCGCAGCTTTCCACCTGGACAGGTAAGTCCGACCCCTGGAGGTGGTGTCCCCTACAAAGGCTGATTGCCTGGAGGAAATGCTGGAAAGACCCTCGGGGGACTCTTCTGGCTGTCCACCTCTTCCATACCTCAGGGCGGTGCCTTTAAACCCAACAAACCCATGGTCTTTTAACATAACGAAATAAACAATTAATAAAGAAAACTAACCCTGCTGTACTGCGCACGTTGCCTTCTTGGGCACAATACTGCCCTTTCCTCTAGTTCCTGATCTGAAAACAAAAAGATGCCCAAGGAACCATAAGGTGATGATATTAGAAGACAAAACACATTCCTAAACTCCCAGGTTCCTATCCACTCAGTCACTGCCCCTCAAAGTGTGCTCTATGGATTTGCAACATGGACACCACACAAGAGCTTTTTAGAAATGCAGAATCTCAGCCTCACCCAGGACCCACAAAATCAGAACCTGCACTTGAACAAGATCCCAGCACGCACATCTGAGCTGAAAAGCACTAGAGAAGACCACAGCTTGGATGGTAGGAAGGCTTGCCCAGGAGGCTTGATGGAACAGGGGCTCCTTCTCCACCCCTCAGCTGTGACCCTGCCACCGTAGCTCAGCACCACAGACACACCCCCAGTGGCCGCCCTGCAGGGTGTGGTCAGGAACACCAGGCGATTTCTAACATTTTTTGGCCTGGGGACAGGACCTCTCCCCATTCCCTGACCATCCCTAACCTGGACTCCCTCTTTCAGGATTCTGGACTTTCGACGGGTGCCGCCAACAGTGGGGAGGCTAGTGAATGTCACCAAGGAAATCCTAGAGGTCACCAAGAATGAAATCCTGCAGAGCGTTTTCTTTGTCTCTCCAGGTAGAGTGCTGGCCAGAGCCTGCCTGCCTACGCGGTAAAGCAGGTGCCCACTGTCACGTTCACAGTGGCATGGCTCCTTGTCACTAGCACCGCATTACTGCGATGGGCGGATGCTGCCCTCAGACACTCCCATCGGATGAATTTTGTATGGGAAAAGGTGGTGTGTGAGATGCTAAGAGGCTAGTGTGGTCGCTAAAACCCACAATGCTGGCCTTCCTGGGGCCAGAGGTTATCCTTCCAGGGTAACAAAGAATGTCCCAATCATATGGATGAGATGCAGAGAGACTGGATCCCACTTTCTCTGCTCAGAGACATTTGAAAATTGGTCCCCATGATGCTCAGTTCTGTAGCTGCTATGTCCCAAAATGGCCATGTTTCCTTCTCCCACCTTCCCAAGACATGGGTTCAGGGCTCCCCATCTAATCCCCAGGGGTTTCTTGGTGCAGGAAGACGGCCTGCCTCCAAGTCCTCCTCTTCCTGCTCCTCTCTTCTTCCCCATCCTGCAGCCAGCAATGTGTGCTTCTTCGCCAAGTGTCCGTACATGTGCAAGACGGAGTACGCGGTCTGCGGCAACCCGCACCTGCTGGAGGGCTCCCTCTCTGCCTTCCTGCCGTCCCTCAACTTGGCCCCCAGGCTGTCGGTGCCCAACCCCTGGATCCGCTCCTACACACTGGCAGGAAAAGAGGAGTGAGTCAGCCCCTGGCTGCAAATCCACATCCACGGTCCTGCAGTCCAGTTCTTAAGAGTGGTCCCGGTTGGACCCCAAAAGCTTCCTCGGTCCTCCTCTGCCCCATTTACCTTGATCCTGTGACTAGCTGGTCTGGGTCTGTTCTCTTGCTTGCATTCATTTACTGGGTGATGGAGAGCCTGTTAAATGCTAGGGGACACAGGAGGGACATAGGCTCTCCCTCGGGAGGCTTCTTGAGTGGACAGACAAGCAGCCAGACTGTGGAAGCCTAGTGTAGTGTTCCTATAACAGAGAAGCACGAGAGAAGCCGTAGGAGGGACATCAGTTAGCCTGAGAAAAGTCCACGAGGCCAAGAGCCTCCTGGCTGTATCCCCAGGTGCAGCACCCCTCCTGGCACGTGGCAGTACTCAGTTCTAGTTGAGTAGGTCCATCTTCAGGCCACCTTGACTGTGGGGGTAAAGAAGCAATGGAAGAATTTCTAGAGGACATGAGTGATGGGTTAGAAGGGACTTTGGAAGTTTGAGCGGCACACGGTACAATGTAGGCAGAAGCACAAATGTGACAGCCATAACAAGGTGGCCCATGGTGGGTTGTGAACAGTGCAGGAGCCCTGGAGGGCCAGTGTCCAAGAGGCTTGGTGAGGGATGCTGAGGAAGCAGGTGAGAGACATGGCACCATCTTGCCCTGCCTGCCCTGGTCTCTGAACGTGGTACCCCAGCCCTCAGCTTAGCATGCAGCAGTTAAATGACTCAGAACCTTTTACCAGGTGGAATCTACGGGCTCCTTTCCCGAGTCCTTGGCCAGGGTCCTCCTGAGGGTATGCTACCACCAGCCACCAGCATCCTGAGAAGTTGCCCCCAGCCCAGGGCGGGATCAGGGAGGCAGGGATTTGGGAGTGGGCTGCAGGTGTGGGGAGGGCCCCAACACCTTGCCACCTTGGCTTTTCCAGCCCCAGGACTTCTTCTCACCCCCAGGTGGGAGCTCAATCCCCTTTACTGTGACACTGTGAGACAGATCTACCCGTACAACAGCAGCAACCGGCTCCTCAACATCATCGACATGGCCATCTTTGACTTCTTGATAGGTAGGTCCCCATGCTCAGGGCACCTGGCGAAGTGGTTGTGACCTTGGCACACAACTATATCCGGGTTCATGAGGACTGAACAACCCCGTACCACCCAGCCTCAGAAGTGGCAAAGGCCCAAGAGGACAGAAGTTAGCAGGTGCCCTCTTCAAAGAACTGGGGAAGGGGCCCTCGGGGGCAGGCACAGCTCCCTGCCATAGGGCCCAAGTGGGCGTCAGATTGACGTTACGTGTTCCCTGCACCCATCGAGGGGACAGCAGGTAGGAAGGTGAGAAAGTGAGGGTTGAAGGCAAGGTCCCAGCCAGAAACTGGGAATTCCGCCTTCCTGGTAATTCCACAGGGACCAGGAAATGTCGGGCAGGACAGCAGAGTAACAAAGGCAGCCATGGCACACGTGCTCAGACGTTAAGCAAAGCAGACAGAGGGCTCACTGTCACTCCCTTCAGGAAGGTAGCTTTTCACTCTCAGCTGGGGGTGCCTGGGCTGAAAAATCCCATCGATATGGACAGGAGGGACGAAGGCACACTTCTGTACAACAGAACCCCTGGGCAGGGGTGGGAGCAGAGGAAGCGGTGGAAACTGGGCAACGCCAGCTGTGGCCCGGGTCCAGGCCTCTACTCCAGGCCTCTACTCCTGGACAGAACTGAGGTCAGAGGCGCCTGTCCCCCTGACCTACCAGCCCCTCTCCTTTTCTTTACAGGAAACATGGACCGTCACCATTATGAGATGTTCACCAAATTCGGGGAGGATGGCTTCCTTATTCATCTCGACAACGCCAGAGGGTGAGGGTCCTGCCAGTTGCAGCTCTTTGCCTCCAGACACACACCTTCCTGCAGCTGCTGGCCACAGGAGCCTGCCCAGACCCGCCTGCACACTCCGCCCGCCCCCATCGCGATGGGCTTTCCCACTTGCTTTTTTTCTTGCTCTTAACTGAGCGCCCTTGATCCTCTGCCAGCCCAGGAGCGCTCCGTGGGTTTCTTTTAGTGGGTCCCTTTTCGCAGGCACAGAATGAGGATCCCCAGAGGCTGGGCCTCCCTAGCTGGGCCTGAAGGAAGGAGAGGTTGCTTGGTTCTAGCAAGGAGGCTGCTATGCCCAGAGGAGAGGGGGGCTGGGGAGGCGGCTGCCATGGTCCCTGGCTTTTTACCCCAACCACAGATTTTAAAAGAAAAAGAGAGAAAGCCCCAAGGGAATAAGGATGCTGCTCACTGAAGTCTGTCTTCTCCTAGGTTCGGACGACACTCCCATGATGAGATCTCCATCCTCTCGCCTCTCTCCCAGTGCTGCATGTAAGTTTGCATGCAGCAGGCACCAAGGGCAGGTGGCTGCCAGGACAGTTCATCCTGCTTGCCACTGAGCTCTGAGGGCCTTCCTCAGTTTTCACTGGTCTAGGACATGGGCAGGTAAAATGAGGCAAATTGCCTCATTTCTTAGACAATTATCACATCTTCTCAAGCAACATCTCACTTTTTCATCCTTTGGCCTAAGATGAATTCAGACTTTTTTTTTTTTTTTTGGTACTGGGGATTGAACTCAGGGGCACTCGACCACTGAACCACATCCCAGCCCTATTTTGTATTTTATTTTTTTTTTTTTTAATTTAAAGACAGGGTCTCACTGAGTTTCTTAGCACCTTGCTTTTGCTGAGGCTGACTTTGAACTCACAATCCTCCTGCCTCAGCTTCCCAAGCTGCTAGGATTACAGGCGTGTGCCACCGCACTCAGCTGGACATAATCTTTTAAACTTTTCAGTTGCCAACTTTAATCTCTAACCCACTTAGATAATTTCCCACTTTTGCGGGGGCTGATGACCTTTGACATTACTAATCATACCTCTGCTTTGTCCAGGAGTCAGATAGTCTCATATTACTATTTGATCACCATGTAAGCAAAGTCCTGATTAGAGTGCCCTTTAAACAGCCTGTGCCCAGAGTTCAGTTCACCCAACCACACTTCTCTGGAGGATGTCTAACCTACTTCCAGGCCTTTCTAGCATCTTAGCCAGGCTTGTGAAACTGTCCACCTGCTCAGCAACAGCATCCGGAGCTAATTATAAATATGTGGTTCGCACCTAGCAAAACCACCCCATTTGTCTCCAGCGGGAAACTCTGAGTATGAATGTTCTTAATCAGCTTCTTAGATTAATTCCAATATGTCTCCCTTCTTGCTTCCTCCCTCCCTTCCTGAGGAGGCCAGGCAATAGCTGCTTGTGACAAAAATAAGACAATTAAGCTGCCTGCCCAGAAGTCCAAGTCAGATTCCTGCATAAAAAGAGATAAAACTCCTGAGGATGGCCCCACCCCATTTTCATCCCTCTGATTTTAGAATCTGAGAAATAGTTAGCATGACCCATCTTGGAGGCTAGCTCTTGAAATGGCAGACAGCTTCATCATTTCACCTACTAGAAGCTTCTCCCATCAGCTTTAAGTCTCTTTAAAAAATCCTGTCACTTCAGTTTTGATTCCTTTAGCAACCTCAGCGCAAATGCGCACGGTCCAGCGTCAGCACGGGCGGTATTATGATTGTTACAGGCTGTTGACCAAAAGGCAATTGGGCAAAGGCGGACACCTTTTCTTCATTCCCTTTTGATGTGGTTTTCATTAACATGCTTGAGAAGGCACTGGGGGAGAAGGCTCTCAGAATATCAGCTGCAACAGCTATTCGGGGAATGGGCAGGTACAGACAAGGTATTTTCTTTGCCCTGACTTATTTGGCTCCTATGACTTTGCCTTTTCAGGATCAAAAAGAAAACACTCTTGCATCTGCAGCTGCTGGCCCAGGCCGACTACAGACTCAGCGATGTGATGCGGGAGTCTCTACTAGAAGACCAGCTGGCCCCCATCCTCACTGAACCGCACCTCCTGGCCCTGGACCGCAGACTCCAAATCATCCTCAAGACAGTGGGGGACTGCATAGAGGCCCATGGACAGCAGCGTGTCATAGCCGATGTCCCAGCACAGCAATCAGCCCGAGACTCTGGCCAGGCTAACCTGACAAGCTAAGGGCTGGAGAAGCACAAGCCAGCGGAGGGCTCTGGAGTGCAGACCACTGCGTCCTTACTTCCCTCTCCTCGTGCTGGAGGGCAAGTCTCAAGCTCAGGAAGAGGCAGGGCATGTTCTGAAACAGCAAGAGGGATCCACTGACCTGCTCTATAAGGTCACTTAAGATCCCTTCTATAGTGAATCGCCTTGGCTCCATCTTTCCCAGAAATCTCTAGCTCCATCAAGCCACAGACTATCTCCCCAGTGCTCTGGGCAACCTGCATATGACTCAGATCTGGAAGGTTTCTAGGCCCTGTTCCCAGGAAAGTTTTAACTGTACCAAGTCAAATAAAAGGACATCAAAGTGGATACCTGTCCTCCAGGTCCTTATTCTATCTACAAGTAAAGGATAATTCCTGGTCCAGACAAAACATCTTGCAGATCTCAAGCAGCCTCAAAATCTTCAGATAAGTAAGCCTCAAACCGGTTCAAACTAGACTTTACACCTTCTACTTACATTGTAGTCACTGTCCCTACTGAGCAGTCTTAGAGTAACTTCTCAGAATACTGTCACAAAAAGTAGAGTAAGAATTTGCTCTAAATACCAGAAAGAAGGTATTCCAGTGAGAGTATTCATTGTCAACTGAAATAACAATGTCAAGACTAGCAGGCAGTAACAATAGGAGGAATTGTGATGGAGGGAAAAGAGAGGTCTCCAAGGTCAGCATGGCATGGTCGGCTCGTCAGGTACTAGAGGAAGTCCTGGAGAGAGGAAGGACAAAGGCCAGGGCCTGCTGGACTGTCAGCCACAACCCTCCACCTTATGTCCCAGAACTGTCACCTATGAGACCCCCACAGGAACAGGGAGCCATCTGGAGGGATGAGGTCCTCTAGATACCCTCTCCTCCTGTACTGACTAAAAAAGAACTAAATCAAGTTTCTATCCCAAACCTCCTTGAAAGGATAGTAGGGATTCCCCGTCTCCTCCAATTCCCCCTATTGACTTGTTGACATCTCAAACTCCTGGAACTGGAGACATGTTTCTTATTCCATAATAACTGAAACCACAAATGACAGGAATGTATGCATTCTGCGGAGTGATTAGTCAACAAGCAAAAATAAATGATTCAGCAGATCAAATTCTCTTCCAATAAAGGTTGGAGGCTCAAACAGTCGAAGGGTGAGGGGAGTAGAGAACAAGATCAAGACTGCAATGTCCAAAGACAGCCCAACAAAAAGTCACAACAGGTACCACTGGCCCACGCTGATATTGCATACTGGTACCCTGCCCCTGAGCCTGTGGTTCCCCAAGTCCCCCCACATTACAGAAACAACACACAGGCTTCCCAACATACACACAACTCCCAGCCCCTCAGGAAAGAGAACCAAGGCTCAGAGAGATAACCACCCAGTTCGATGGCGTAGACCTATCCCATGTCTTCTTTCCACTGTAACACAAAACCCCAAATGCATCACAACCCATTTATGAAGTTGTGCTTAAAAAAATAGAAAAATAGCTCTTTTTTTTCTCCTTTTGTGGTGCTGGGGATCTTAATCCCAGAGACTGCCTCACGTGGGGTAGCCAAATGCAGCACAGGACTTCCCACTCCATCAGCTGTTTCTCCTACTTCAAGTCATTTTTTTCCCTAAGGAGGGACCAGGAATACATGAAAATATTCGGGGAAAGACCAAGAACAGCACAAAATGGTTGGGACTTCCAAACCAGAGGCTTAGGAAGGGTGAGTTTCAGCTCCATCCAATTCAGCTACTACTCTGACTACAAGTTAATTTTTGAAGGGTGTAGGATTTTGTGACCTACTATTCAAATTGAAAGTAGCAGAATTGAATTTGACCTTGATGAGGAGCTCTATGCCTTATTATTTACTCATCGTTAACATTCCATTGTTCCTTTTTTTTTTTTTTGGTACCAGGGATTGAACTCATGTTCACTCATCTACTGAGCCACATCCCCAGCCCTATTTTGCATTTTATTGAGAGGCCGGGCCTCACTTGGTTGGTTAGCACCTTTTGCAATTGCAGAGGCTGGCTTTGAATTCGATTCTCATGTCTCAGCCTCCCAAGCCACTAGGATTACAGGTGTGCGCCACCACACCCAGCTTCATTGTGTTTTTAACAACAAAATTAAGATCATTCATCAAAAATACCTAGAAATTCTATCAAATGGTATAAAAATGTCTCCACAGTATTAGTATTACTAGTATAGCTGAAGGCTGTGATAAGTTTTTTTTAGAAACCAGTGAGTCCTTCCCACTTGTTAGTTTGAACCACTGCTCAAGGCCCGATGAAACACTGTGAAAACTTTCCCTGTCACCACTGACAGAAGGATTGAAGATGGCCGTACAGTACAGGACTTGGTGATATAGGGGCTGGAGGCACCCTCTGCAGCCTTCTCAAAAACCAGGACAATCTGAGTCTGAAAATTACAAAACAGTCAATTCTCTTTATGTCCTATAAAGCCGCCTCTGATATAAATTAGCAAATACTGAAATCCTTCATTGCTCTACTGAGTTAGGTTTCCAGAGTTTACGTTCACACAGTTTTCAATGAATCAACTTATGATCTTGTTTTCTTGTTCAAGACACTTTATTCTGCTGAACTCTTTAACACTGCTTCACGGCCAACATCACTGCAACTCAGGCATGAACAAAGCTCATCTAATACACAGTATTTTCTAAGACACAGCACAGCCTTCTTGCCCTTAGGAACACTGGTCAGTCCAACAGCACTGCACTTGGGACCATTTCAAATACGAAAGTCATCAAGGAAAAGCACAAAACTGCAAAATGGCACTAAAAGGACCGACCAAACAAACAAAAAGACACAGCGTGACAACTGAAAGACTGAGCGTCCCCTTGTTCACCTTAGGGTGGGAAAATATTCACTGGAGATTCCAACTCTCCACTGCACTGCACAAGTCCTCAAATGACTGCAAAAGCACCGTGTACAGTGGCGGGTTACAAATAAATTTTAGCAACTAGGCATATCTGCAAACACAGAATCCATAAATGACTAAAAACAACTCATTTGGGATTAACATTTGGGATTAACAAAGATGATAAAAAAGCTCTCCATCTAGTGGAAACTTTTAGAAGCACAGAGCTACTTAGGCAAAATTGGTAGAACTTTCATTCAGAAAACAAGGAAAAAAAATTAGTGATTTTAGCTTTAGATGGAGTCATGATGCAGTCAAGAGTTCTGAAGTTATGTCAAGAAACAAATTTTAGCTATGTATACAACAATGCTGACTTCTATGGTAAAATCCCACAGTGTGAGAAGAGAGAAATTAGGATTCCCCCTTTTTAACTACAGCCTTTACTGATAGCTATTATGACAGACATCTTTGGGGACAAACTCAGTGGTTATCTAGCCATTGTTAGTTCCTTAATGTTGTTTCAGCTCATATAAAAATACATTGCCAGAGTCTAAACAAAGCACAAAAAAGGCCCAGCTATCAGTGGTTAGATATAAAGCAAAATTTAAAACAATCTGACATCATGCTACTTCAATTTTAAAATGTCAACACTTTAATATATTAAACAAAATGTGAGTCACCATGGGCCACTGTTACAGAGGGAAAATTAATCTATAACAAGGACAATCAACCCAAGCAAATTTTCTTTAGTTCTACTGTTGTGGCTCTGAAAGTTTCAACTCCAGCAGACTGGAAGAAGTGGGTATTGAACCTATACAAAGAGCACAGTGTTCTTCTGGGGCTGGGGATGTAGCTCAGCAGTAGAGTACTTGTCTAGTATGTGCAAGGCCCCAAGTTCAATCCCCAGCACTGCAAAAAATAATAATAAAAAAACCGAATTCCTGAGTGTGTTAGCTAGAAAAAGTTCTTCTAGGGGCTGAGATTGTGGCTCAGCAATAGAGTGCTCACCCAGCACGTGCGAGGCCCTGGGTTCGATCCTCAGCACCATTTTTGTTTAAAAAAATCATAATAAAAATAAACTGTTGGGTATCATTAGAATATTATAACATATAAAAATAAAGGTATTTAAAAAAAGTTCTTCTAGCACATCTCCAGCTTCACAGGATGTGAAGAGATAAGCACATTATACTAGTAAGTACAACTTAATCACCTCACTCCTCAAAAATCTAAGCTATAAGACTTTCTATAAAAACATCTCTAAGCAACTGCATATCTTAAATACAAACCAAAGATATGGTAATCCAGAAATGGTATTTCCCCCTTAGGTATGGGAAAGTTCTAAGGCCACAAAACTGATACTATCTTCAATAAACAGGAAATCTTTAATTTTTGATTGAATCTTTTCCTTCCATAACTTGGTGGGTAAATCTGTTACGTATCTGCTACCCTTTAAGCAAAGTTGAGATCCATTCTTTGATAGTCAAACTGAATTGGAAAGCTTGGAAAATAAACATGTTACTCTTTAAAAATAACGATCCCATAATTCACTTCCCCTTCTCATTCTCACCCACCAGAAACAGAGACTCTGGGGAAGGGACAGAGGAAGAAAAAAAGGAGAAAGTGAAGAAAAACTGATTCATTTAAGAATTTAAATTATTTAATCTCTTTTTATTACTTGACCTACTGTTAAGACAATCTATAACAAAAAGAATAGCATATATTAGCACACACAGTATCATCAGACAGGCAACCAGGAGGCAATACGAAATGGTCCTTTGGCCATCTATACTTCTAGAGCAGTAGATCTCATAAATTCACTCACCAAATCCTGAAATAATGATTCCTAAAACCCTGAATATCAACTACAACAAAATTATGCCAACTGTGATTTCTCACATACACTTAGATTGCACAAAGATAAAGCTTTAAATGTGAAAATTTTTCAATTCAGACTTATCTTAAAATGTCTAAGATCAAAAACTACAAAAGGGAGTAAACAGCAAGCCAAATGATTTGAGTAAAACTCACTTAGCAGTATCCATACCTAAATATACATGAACATGATTATGTACATATAAGAAACTGATTTTATGGCATTCTACATAATTCATTTAAGTACATTTTGGGCTTTTAAACAAAGATCAAAATCAAGCTTAAAGCTAATAAGAACATAATTTTTATTTTTAGTTTTTTTAAGTATAAAAAAGATAGCTAAACATAAAGTACAGAGCAGAAAACCTTCATTTAATACAGATTTTGGAAATTAAAAAATTTGTAACAAGGTGGCTTTCTATCCCACACTAACAAGTAAATAAAATTTCTTTCCCAGATTTATATTCCAAAGTTAGTAACAACCTAAAATTTGCAAAAAAACCAAAAAAAATCGATCATGTCCAATTTAAATTACCTGGGAAAAGGTAGGTGAAAGGATTATTAATCAAAACCAGTTGCACACAGATGGAAAACTGCTTGCAGTCACTCCCAAATATTACCCTACAATATACATAAATCACAATGAAAATAAAAGTGCCTACATTACAGAACTGTGAAATTTTGTTTAAAAAAATCATAATAAAAATAAACTGTTGGGTATCATTGGAATATTATAACACATAAGGCAGGAAAATACTGAATTACAGGTAAGACTCAAAACACAAGTTGACTTAAAGTAAAAATAAAAGGCTGCCAGAGAAATACAGGACAGGAAAGCAGGTCTTCCAGCAGAATGGCCTTTTAGACACACAGACATATCCCACCCCATCCCACCCCACCCAAAGTTCTAGCCAACATAAAAAGGAGGGGGTAAATGTGAAACCAAAGTACAAAACTTATTCCTAAACCTCACGCCCCAATGAATTTAGTGGGGGAAAATTCTCGACACTGAAATCTGTCCACCTGGTTCTTCTATTTAGCAACGTCACTTCATATTTCTGTGTGACATTATTTCCACCTGTATCTACTCTCAGCAAATCCAATCTCCTAGAATCAAGAGTCTACTGAACATAGGATATCATACTGGAGTCAAATGAAGAACATGTATTAACCAAAAACTCTTAAGTTAACAACTGAAAGTGTAGACCTCAAATTCTTATTTTCAATTCAGCATCTGATGTCAGTATTTGGCACTAGCTGGATAAATAAAATCTGTGAGCTGAGGCAGATGTAGTTAAATCTTAACCCAATATTTGTAGTCTATGGTTTGGTTTCAAATAAAGGCTGGTATAGACAGCCACACCTAAAAGTATTTCAGAGTTGGAAAAGAAACAGTAACAGGACACAAACAAAACCAGGCAAATTAGCTTGGCAAACAAAAATTCAGGTTAAGGGTGGGGGTCTGAACCAACTGTATCCATCTGATAATTAGCAAAAATGGGCATTTTTTTCACCTTAAACTAGTTTTAATTACAGGCAGATGTCTTTCTACGCTACTAAGATTTTTCTATATCCATTGTTCCTAATCCTTACAGCTTAATGAGAAACCATTTATTCTATAAAGAAATATAGCATATATGGCCACAGTCTAAATATACTTGACTGGAAAATTATGTCACAAAAAAATCTTGCACTGTTACATCATTACTCTATGGTAATTCATTGGTGCTGGGATCTGCCCTCACCAAAAAGCATGGCACTCACTGCCCAGTTTGAACACTAACACTGCACAGAGAGAAGCAGTAACAGCAAAGTCCACAGAACTCTTTCTATTTATTTGTGTTCGAGCATTCACTTAATGCTCCAAATTGAGAACGGTGCAATAAAAGCAATTTTTAATATAAAGAGACAAGAAGCTGCAATGCCAGTGGCCACTTGGCGCTGCAAATAGGGAAAATTAAGCAGTCTGCGTGAGTGAAGCATGAACTGGGGAAAGGAGAAAGGGAGGCACAGGAGGCAGGTTTCAGACAGACAGTGACACGAAACTGTTGTACTGCTGGATGTTTCGTTTGAGAATATCTGAGCATGGGCCAAGGACACGTTCAAATCGAGGTCGATCCAGCTTCACACACTTCAAGGGGCCACGTGCAACCACTGTAGCAGCACGAGGACGATTCATCAGTAGTGCAATTTCACCTGGAAGACAGAAAAGAGAAGGATAAAAGCAGGTTAACTTCTACAGAAAAACAAAACAAAAAAAAATCCTTTAAAAAGTACATTAATTAAAACAAATTTTAAAAAAATGTTTAAAGTGCACTTCTGAGAAAGAAAACAAAGATTTTGTTTTCCATTCAATTAAAAGCAGACACACATCTGCACATTATATAGATACACACACACACACACACACATATACATACACACACACCAATAATAGGTATGGGACAATAATTACTCAATTATTAACTGAGTAAAGAGCAAAATCTCACACTATTTCTCCGACAGGCAAAAGACTGCAATTTTAAAAGTTCAGGAGAAGACAAAATTATGAAATACTACACGTCTCACTGAAAGGTAACTCTAATTGTGAAGGAATCCAACATACCAAAATAATCAGAAGGCCCCAATCTTCCCACTTCAACAAACTCTTCATTTTCTGACCGACGTTGCAGCACAGCAGCCGACCCCTATAATACAATCACCAAAAAGCTAAGCAAATACTTTCTAACCCAGAGTGGGATCTTAAACACCCTGTGCAACTTTAGCTATTTTGCAAAACAGAGGGGAGAAAAGGATTTAGAGATAATCCAACTCATCTGTGTTCATAAGGTAAAAGATGACAGAAAAGTCAGTCACCATATGAACTTTGATTTCTATTTAACCATTATCCCCTGCTCAGAGCAAGGTACTGATCAAACTAAAATACTTAGGAATTCAGACTCTGGCAAACTGTAGTTTCACAAACTGTAGACAAACTCACTATTTTGTAAATAAGATTTTTTGGAATGCCACATCCACTCATTCACATTTCTAAGGCTGCTTTTGCACCATGACTACAGAGTTGAGCCTTTGAATCTGCTATTTGGATCTGTCTAGCAGGCAAGATTAACTGCTATATATTTCCCAGATTGTAAAGATATAAAACATATAAACTTTAGGAATTTAAATAATTACCTTTGATCCTTCTTTGTCAAATAGCCCAAACACTTGCATTTTAACAAGAACCACCCAGAGTTTTCAATTTGTTTTGCTAACTGTTGTAAGTTTTCAGTTTTTTATTTTTTAGGGTTTTCTTGGCTTGCATGGTAAAGAACAATTTGAGTAACCCTGGATTTGGCCACTCGAGTCTTGGGCCTTTCTAGAATTTTCCGACTCAAACTCTTAAAATGTAGTGGCCTTAAACAGAAATCAAACAACTGCATTCCAAATAAAAATTTAAAAATAATTTTTAAAAAATGATCTTCACACCTGGGCTAGTTAGGCCTCACAAACCACAATGAAACCATATACTACTTTATTTTTTGCAGTGCTGGGGATGGAACCCAGGGTCTCAGTCTCATAGATAATAGGCAAACACTCTACCACTGAGCTATATCTCAAGCCCCAAAAGATAATTTTTAAATAAAACTATCTGGTATTCTTAAAATCCAAAGGATAAACAAGAATTAATCCCCAGTTTCCCCTTTATGGCATACAACTTGGTAAGGAATCAAATGCAAAGTTCTTTACCTCTAAAATAATGAAGAACTCATCTCCTGGTTCTCCCTGCACCACAATCTTCTGTCCATCTTCAAACTGGACTGGTTCCAGTGCATCAGCTACAGTGAGACGTTCCCATTTGTCCAAAGACTCTGAAAGACAAGAATCAAAAAAATTCTACATTATTTGGTATTGCTAAATTTTTTGAAACAAAAACCAAGTGTACAGATATTCAAGCAAATATCCATGCCCATTCATCACCCCAGCAGTGTTTCAGATTAAACATGACAATGGCACATATCTTCAATTGCCTCTAGTCTCAGCAGGATTCTCATATACCTGCATATGACTCTTAGATTCTTACTTTTGTAATCATATTAATTTATATCAACACTATATCAAATGGCAAAGGAATAAGAAAAATGTGATCAGAAAGCAGTCCTTCATACTGCCATCAATGCAAATCAAACTTTCAATAGCAGTACCCAAATGTTTCACTATGCATAATTTTCCAAATTCAAATAACTTAATCCATTAATTTTCCAAAGTTCAAACAACTTAACAGTTGAATTTGTTTATGAAACCAACAAAGGGAGCCAGAAAATAACTTTTGCTCCCAAAGGTCAAACCAATATCCAAGATAAGAAGTAATATAATTATTTTAGAGGTCAAATAAGGAGGGAAAAAAAGTCAAATCCCTATAACAAAACAATGGCAAAGTCACCATTGCCTTTCCTAAAGACTAGGGTCTAACATCTCCCAGTCCACATAACAAAACTCAGGTAATATCTCCAGTTAATTTGCTTTACTCTAAATTTCAAATCTGTCATGTTTTCAGAGGATACCAACAAATGATACCTCATATTTCCACAAAGCAAATGCCTTCTTGGAAGTACATTCCAGAACCAATAAGCTCAATAACAAAATAAGAAGGAAGTCAGAGTGGGAATAACTAAATGTTCACATTCAGAAGGAGGACACCTTCAGCTTTTTCAGTTAGGAGGAAAGAGCCACATCCTTATTTTCAGAAAGCTTTTCCCACGTCTGATCATTTCTAATAAATGAGTTTGTCATACATTAGCAAATTCAACACACATTAGACTTTAATTTAGTCAAATCTTTGACACAAATAAAAATCTCATGTGCTTTCCCTTTCTGCTAGTAAAAAAAACATGAGTTAACTAGATTACTTTTTCTGAAATGTAATAGGTTCTGCTAAATATCTGACAGTACTCCATGCAATTTTAAAAACTCACCTAAAATAGACACTTTACTAAGGAACTCCTCATACATCTTTCGCTTTCTCAGTGTGCTTCCCTAAAAAAAAAAAAAGAAAAAGGAGTCATATCCCCAAAACATGAAGTCATCACACAATGTTGTGGAATAATATTGTTTAAAATATACTAAAAAGAAAAAAAAAAGCTTGCAGCAGTTGCCTCTTGATTTATGATCACTTCTCTGCATGCTGAAAACAGTAAGTGTTCAGTTACATTAAAAAGCTCAAAAAGCTCTTCATAGCTTGCTCCTAAAAGGCACAGGAGGTACACAGCACCACTAAGTAATGAAATGTCAAGTAAGCAAAAGCTCAGCTCTCCAAAAAACAACCAAGTGATATGAAAAACTATATCTGACTACACTCCCAGCCCAGAATCCTTCCCCACAGCTCCAATCTTGTAAACTGTGTTATTTATAGAGCAAAAATGAGAGAATGTCTCATAGCCCCAAATCAAGTTGTCTTATCTTAAAATTTGTTAAATATATCTGGAGGAAAGAGAAAAGGAAACACACTGTCCTTTATAACAAATTTTCCTAACGAAGCCAATTGCCTCAGCCCCACAACCTCCACCTATCAGAAAACATACATCTTGCACACACACACACACACACATATACATATACACACAGTCTGTCCCTCCATGTTATCCACAGGTACTGAACCCAGAAATCCAACAAACTTCAGATCCAACAAAAACCAGAATTATTTCTTGTCAATATTCCCTTAACAATACAGTATAACAACTACTCACACAGCTTTTATTTTGCATTAGGTATTATCTAATCAAGAGATGACTTAGAGTGTTAGGGTGTGCATGTTTTATGCAAACACTATGCCATTTTATAAAAAGGTACTTGAGTATTCGTCAATTCTGGTATCCACAGCGGGAAAATAGAAACACAAAGTATATTTCAAAGTACATGAACATATCCCAAACATACAAAAAAACTTCAAAGTACACAAGACTGCAAACTTTCAAATAGCCAGATGAACACTACAGAAATTTAAGAAAACTATTTAGAACAGCCAATGCTATTAGCTGGGACTTAACCACCAAAACTACTCTACAAACTTATCACAAAGTTCTCAAAAACTCATTAACTGTATCAGCAGACTGTCCCAATGGTTTTATTACTTTGTTCTCTCCAAGAGGAGACATGTCACATGCATTTCTGATAACCAACTTTCAGTTTAGAGAAGCCACTTATTTCTGAATGGCCTAATTTTATGCATTTCAAAGCAGCCAATCTATGGTGGGCAAGATGAGGTAAATCAAGAAGCATCTGTTGGCAAATGGGCAGATTTCTAAATATGAGAAGACCATTACATATACATCACATTCTGATTCCCACGTGATTTCTGGCCTTAATTTATTTTTGTTCTAAAAAATGACTGCCTCAAAAGGCATAATGAGTGATGCTAAACTGGGATTAATACAAAACATTCAATCATTAAAAGAAAAGAACATCTCATTTTTAACTTTGTGACATTATGCAAACATTAGTTACATAGATCAGAATTCTAAATCACACTCCAAAAACCATCATTTCTTACCATAAGGATTCTTCTATAGCTGTCTCGGTCAATACCCCAGAGTTTCACATTTGTCTTTGCTTTGACAGTGGCTGCTCTAGGTGTTCCATAAATCAAAGCAAGTTCTCCAAAGCTCCCTCCTTCACCAACACTGGTTGCCCATTCATTGTTGACATAGACCTAAAATGCAAATGACTATTAAGTTTTCTCTTTGTATAGATACAAACATGTTAAAACTTTTAGACCTTTTTAAAAAGTCAGAATCCCGAATTTATTTTTAAAACAGAATATTTTATTTCTCAGAACACAGCACAGCAAAATAGATGACCTCTGACAACGAGTTAAATGAGCTACTATGTGGTATGAAAAAGATATTCCATAGAGATGATGATGAAATAAGGTCAGTCAAGCATTAATACCAATGACACACGTTTACTATGTACTAGGCTGAGCACTGCATTAAGCATTTTACTTCTATCAAGTCACTGAATTTTCTAATAAAACTACAAGGTTCGATGCTTTTTTTATTGCTATTTCATTTATAAAGAAAACTTACAGAATTAAGAAAGCTGTGTTAAGTTTTATAGCTAATGGCTAGGTTTAGACTCCTTTACATCCGTCTACCCTTCCACAGCATGCACAGACTTATTAATCACTAACCCAGAAGTCAGTAACTGCATATCTAGTCAGAAAAATTACCCTTAAAGATACTGTATCAGGGATAGAGCTCAGTGACAGAGCACTTGCCTAGCACACGAGGCATTGGGTTGTATCCTTAGAATGGCATACAAAAATAAGTAAATAAAATAAGAGCATATTAAAAAAAAAAAGTTACTGTGTCAAAAAATACTTGGTAAAAGGTAATGGAATATAATACACAATACAAGCCCCTGAGAAACACTATGCTTAGTGCTTAGAAGTAATAATACAAGATTATTAAGGTAAGATTATCAACATAGTTTTGCCATTATTAAATCTTACATCCATCTCTCCTTGATCAATCACATAGAAATTATCCCCTTCATCGCCTAAAAGAGAGTAAAAGATTCAGAATCATATCCCAAATTAAAAAAACAAATTGAAACGATCAAATTAATATAAAATAAACTCATTTTATAATGAGGCTATAAAAACAGTATGTTAAATTTAACACGATCTTTTAGAAAAAAAATTCAGCAACAGAAGCCATAAAATTAAAAGTCATAGAACTGATCAATTTTGTTTAGTCTAATTTTATGGTGAAGAATACCTTCTAAAAAGGTAACTAGAGAAAGCCACATATGTGTACAAAGTTATTAACTTTTATGTTATCTATATCACAAGAAACAACACAAATAGTTAACAGAACATATCAAGACTGTCATGAAACGGGAAAATATATGGTTTATGAAGACCCATGAAACTATCAAGAATAAATAAAAATATAAGTGGTTTTGTTCCATTTTTTACTATAAAAGTGCCTAATAATCAGCATAAAGGACACAGGAGATATATATATTGTTCTAAAGTTCCATGACATTCAAAATAAAACAGCATTTCCTTTAACAATTATTATAAATAAAATTATACCTGAAATATTAATGCCTTAGAAAAAGCTTTCTGTTTAGCTTAAATTTTTATCAAAAAAAAGAGAAGAAAAAGGGTAAAGAATAATCTAACAACATAATGGGGGGAAATGGTAGGCACAAAGAGGGAAACAAACTCAAAATAAACAAAACCAATTCTCCAGTCTCTCCTATCCTCCCATAACCATACTGCATGTCACAAAAACAGCAGTCCTTACCTTGCTGAATAACAGTCTCTCCAGCAATAAAGGAGACTGGAAACATGGCATCAAAAATATCACTGCAAGAGAGAGAAGTCCTAGTGTAAGATTTCACAGGTCTCTTCCGTGATTTCCAATGTTAACCTTAGAATTAAAGCTTCCAGATTTTCAGCCCTGATTGTCATTTGGCCTTAAAACTTACAATGATAAGAGTTTGGGACATATGAGATAAATGACATACTGAAAAAATATTCTTAACAAAGAAGATATACCTACCTTCTCTCATTATCATCAAGATGTGAAAACAGCACATTCTTTTCAATGGCTTTAGCTAAAGCAGCCATTGTCTTATAATCTTTTGGTATAACCTAGAAAAGAGTCAAAGGACAAATAACAATTCCATAAACAAAAAAACACTTAATGTTTGCAACTTACATTTCAATTAAATGTCAAGCCACATTAGAGTATTTAAACAAGACAGTTTTGAGTTAAATATTTTCACTGTGGGCACATTCTTACTATCTTTGATTCAGGAAGTACTCAACAAATATTGACTACTTAATCCCCTTGCCTACAGCCAGGCTTGGATTTAAAAGCCAGTACTTGGTTCCTAGTTAAAAACTAAACAAACCAAAATTACCTTGACCGAGGTCATTATTCTAAGACAAAACTAAGTATCCTATAACAATCATTGTGTTTCACAAGGCCCAAGCACATGCAATTGTTCCCACTGGAGACTAATAGCATAATACAAAATGGCTGGCTGGCTGTGAGAACTAAAAGATTAGGACAAATGAAGCTTGTTGGATACAAGGTTAAAAGCTACAATATGAATTATGGAGTATCAGAAAACTGAGAACATGATTCAAGAGAAAAAGGAATACCTCTTGATTCGACTGCAAAACAACTGCATGGAAATGACCAACCCCCAAATGTAATTATTCCTTGGGTTATAATCACTGGTTATTTCCTTTGACAGCAGACTATTATAGAAACCTGTTCTCTGATACCAAGTAACTGTATTTTTGTAATTAACTATTTGAAAATGTACATTCACGCATCAAAGGAAACTAGATGACCACCAAGTGGACCCCCAAAACATTTCCCTAATGTTTAGATATCAAAAACTACCTTTCTAACATAAGACGCAGCATCTTCCTCTGTGTAGACTTCAGCACTGATAGCCCCACGTCGCCGCCGACCTTTAACCACTGGATTGGGGGGAGGAGGAGAGATTTCTTCCTCCCTTGAGTCTGTGCGGGTGCCTGCTTTCTGCAGATTCTGAATCTGTTTTGCCTCCTCCTGAAAGAAATGAGGGTTTATAAAATGAGACACTTCAGCATATAAAGTTGGTATTCTTATAATCCAGTGTCAGTCCATCTCAGGGACATCAAGTCTCTTCTTGTACCAATGTAAATTAAGAGGAAATGGTCAATTCCAAATAGGAAAAAAACAAAGTTTAAAAAGAAAAACTCTCCACAGACTGTTTCTCAGATGATAATAGATGGCATGCTTTATTAATGGACAAAAGCCATATGTTCAAGGACATATAGAAGTAAAAAATTAGATCTCCAAGATTACTGATTCATGATGAACATAAAAGCAATGTATCAGAAAACAAAATCCTGGGAATTAGGCTTTTTGTTTTCTACTGCAAACAGTAAGAAATAACTTCCCCTTTCCAAGCATGTTATCCAGTAACAATAATTCTGGCTCACCAAAGTAACCCAAGAATGTCTAGACTACTATTTCATTAATTCTGCATTTTCTGGATCGGCCATACCACACCCTATACAAAGCAATGGGATACACAAACCAACTGGAGAGGGTCCTGAGCCTGCAGAATTCACATCTAGCCTGGGTCCCAAATATAAACAAATAATGAGAGGGTTGTGATGGTAACAAGAATTTAAATAAGAACCAGCCCAGCGATACTTCTCCAGCAGAGCTAGAAGCACTCTTTATTAGCAGGGTTTATATTTGATTATCTGCTTGTAAAAACTACTTATTGAACCAATTCATGTAAAACTGAAATCAACAATTAAACGGTTTTTTTCAAATCTAGAATTTGGGGTAAAATTGGGAGTTCATAACCAACTTGAATCTAATGTATGAAATATGATACGTCAAGAGCTTTATAATGTTTTGAACAACCAATAAAAAAAATAAAAAAATAAAAATAAAAACAGTATTAAAAAAAAAAAAAGAGTTATATTTTGTCATTTGGTCAGCTCTCTAATTGCTTAATAGACATTCTCAGAAGGGAAGGTTCTTTTAGTGCTATGGGATTTAATCGTGAAAATAAATAAATAAAGGAATGGGAAGGAAAAGAAAAAAAAAAAAAAAAGAAATTCCTCAGTAGAGAATTATTATGCCTGAAATAAGAGTAAAAGAATGTGTTATCTTATACTTTCTCATTCATTTGACCCATTCTACATTGTTTTTCTAAACCATCTTAAAAATTCTAAGAGAACTTTGCATTTAATGATTACTGTAGGAAAAAAATTTGATTAAAAAAATCCATTTTTGTTGTTGTTGCTATTGTTTTTTGTTGTTTTTGTGCACAGTCCTCACCCAAATGTTCGCATCGAGATAAATACAAGAATCCTAAATGTGCAGCAAGCAAATCTAGAACCATATCCATGAAGGGGTTAGTAGTGTTCATTTCTATTAGTAGAGCCATGTCTGTTTTTTATAGCAAAATTTTATCCTTATCTTCTCACTTCTCGGATTTTCTAATTTTCCGAGAGAGAAAAAAACAATATTTTTGTTCATAATTATAAATATATTTACCTTTTGACTCAGCAATCTAGTAATTCTGCTTCCAGAAATTTATTCTAAGATATACACATGTGAAAAAATGATACATACATTATTTAATTAGTTTTTTTAAGAGTGAAACACTGGAAACAACCAAAATAGTTATAACCAGGGATGAGTAAACATAATAGCCAGACAGTGGCTCATTCCACATGTGTTGGAAAAGATGTTCCTTTCATGTATAAATTTGTCTATAAATGCCATATATTACCTCCAGAACACTGGCCACACCCAAGAAAGGCAATGGTGTGGGAAGCAGACCTCTTATTGCTGTGCCTTTTTATTGTGAACTGCATGTGAACATGTGACCTATTTATGTATTTTTTAGAAAACTCACTTCATTTTCATTCTGGAACTTCCAGTGACTAATAAGGCTTTCCTATTCCATATCAACATAGAACTATGAAACTCAGGTCCCAAGTGTAAAGAGTATAAACGAAAACATAAATTCAACTTCCCCAAATCTGTCATTGACATTACACAAAAGTTTAATGAAAAAATTCACAAAGGACATCTTATTAGGATGTATCCTACTTAAATAAATTTTTAAGATAATTCTGAAGTAACCAAAAACAATTTGATTTTAATACTGCCTTGGATTCTGGTGAACTATAAAACAGCAATCTGAATATAACCTATTTTGTTTGACAAGTCAGAGCCGTTACTGGAATCATCAATTTCTAGCATGTACTGTGATACAATTTTATATCCTTACCCTTGCTGTTATTCACAGCTTGTTAGCTCTTTAGCTTATTAAAACAAAAAATAAAAAACTCCCAGCCTACTTTCTGGTTAATCTTGTTGACTCTTCTGCATTATATTCTGCATTATGTTTTTAACTCCAACCACTTAATGTTTTCACAACTGTTTGTCTTCTCCCTGCCCTTGCCATTCTTCTCTGTAGATTAAGTAAACTTGCCACCCCACACACTTGAGGCTAGGCCATATGACTTGCTTTAGTCATGGAATGTAAGTGGACATGCCATAGCATGCACGCTAATGTGGTTTGGCTCAGCCCACCTTGAGCTTCTGTCCCTTCTCTGCCTTGAGAACGGAATGCCCTATATAGTGACTGTTTCTTCCACTCAGCCCCAGAACAAAATACACGAAGTAGAGAAGACAAGACAGGCTGAGCCCAAAAGAGCTACACATGACCAATATATACAGTCTGTTGTAGTAAGCCACTGAAATTTGGGGATTTTATGTTGCTGCAGCAAAAGCTGACCACTACACTGTATGATCATAACCAAGTTTTACCAGCTGTCTCTATAAAATGGTAATGCTCATATATATCACACATTTGCGATACTGAATATTTATGTATATAAAATGTTTCACACAGTATCTGGCACACAGGAGGCCCTCAAAAGGCAATAGTTTAATTCCTCTTATCAACAAGACAGGGAAGTTCTATAATAAATACAAACATGAAAGAGAACTCAAATTCCAGACAATAGTCTGAATTAAAACGCAGAAGCTTTCAATAGGCCCAAACTGTGGGAGTTTTTTGGTACATTTCTTATGGAAGAGCTGGAAGATTCCAGAAACATAACTCCTGGGTAACTGGGAAGGAGGTGAAGAGAATGTGACTAGTATTTTAAGACATAAAAATTAACATGATATATGGAACAATGGACTATTAAAAAGTGGATAATCTAGGTACTTGAAAGTCTAGGAAAATATATTTAACCCTGGGTAAAAGAATGCATGTTAGTCAAAGACCCTTGAGTTACAGGAAGAAAAGTGTTAAAATGTAACTTTTATTAGATTTTTTTTAAAGACCAATACATAGCAAAGCTAAAAATCCCAAAGAAAGTACCCTAATAATTACTTGTTTCTTCCTTCCACCTTGATTAGTCCTTAAAGAGTCCTGTGGTAAACACAGGCTTTGTACCTAGCACCACACATTCAACACTCCCTAAAAAAAGATACACACTTAATGTCTCACTAGCTTAATCCCCTCATTTCATGATTTCTATTGATGTCCAAAGAAGAGGGATCGCCTTACAGTGACCCATTTCAGAACCAGATCTCCAGGAACGCACTTGATTTCAAAACAGGGAACATTTGTGACCTGGCTCCACAGTAGTTTCATTATTTGGAAATTTCTCTTATTTAATAAGAGCAAACCAGAATTTCTATTACAATTTCAAGTTAGCAGGGCTACATTCATAGTGACTGGTTAATAGTTGTGTTCTGTTTAATTAAAAATGATTAGAATAATTAAAGTCTAATCATGGTATTAAACATCAACCTGTTAGTTTTTAAGGAGTGTAGAAAATACTTGTTCACTGAACTACCCAAACATGTTTTAAATCTTAAAACATGAATTACACTGGTAAAAAATGGCCCAAACAAATAAGGCAGATATTTCTATTATACAGTTAAGTAATTATATACATTTAAAAAATCACAATTGATTCATGACCATTATGAACCACTTCAAAACTTCAATATGCATAAGAAAACCTGTAAATTTATCCCAGAGTTAAAAATGCAAATCAAATAAAATACTCAAAACACTTGGTAATACAGACTTTTTTTCATTCATCATCTTGAAGAAAGTGAACTGAAGCACTGTCCTTGATGCAAAATTATTTTGATAAGAAAAGCATCTATCATATACATAGGTCACAATAACATACACACAAGAGTAAACAACCAAGAAATAACTAGAATATTTTTTCCAGAAAAAGAAGTCCTAATCAAAACTATAAAGGAATAAACTTTTGACAACCTTCCATCTTGTATCTGCATTCTAGTTAATTCATCCAACATATACTCTATAGTAAACCAAACCATTAATTTAGAATTTCTGATAAATCTATCACAAACTAGACTCAATCAATTTATTACCTGAGTTCTAAAATGTGGGGTAAGGTTTATTAAGGTTACCTGCTTTGCTGAAGAAAAATATTGACTGCCTTCGAGTACTTCAGAATTTCTCAAGTCATAATAATTGCTGTACTAAAGATTGGTTCTGTTACAGTCAGAACTACTAATTAAACCAGGTTACAAGGAACGAAGTTTGGAAATCCTTTACCATTCAAATAAACAGCAAAAGATTCATTTTCTGATTAAACTCTACCAGTTACGAATTTAAAACTTACTACAAATGTCTTCACTGCATTTCTTAATTTTAGACTTATTCGGTCAAACTTCCTTTTCTTCCAAAAGGTACAAATGAGCAACATTCTTAAGCATTATAACATTTAACATTTATTAGACTCATCATAGCATCTCCCATATTTTTACCTTCTCCAATTTCTCAAAGTATTCCCTAAGGAATGCCATGGGTCTCTCAGGTCGAGCAGTACACAACTGCACAATAGAATCCTTGAGCAGCGCCTGAATGTTGTGCTTCTGCACGTAGAGTTCACATTCCCGGAGACTACGCTCCTCCTCACTGGCAGTAGTACTACCAGACGCCATGATTTTCTGCAACAAAAAGCACACATATGCTTGGGTAAACTATGAAGCACAAACACCAGTTTGGCCTTTGATTTCTTAAATCCATTAGGCAACTGACTGATTCATGGAAACTTTTTCTCCTCACTAGATTGTTTTTAAACAGGGACTAGGGTACAAAATATGTACAGAATTTGCATTCTTCCAAATAAGTATTTCATTTAGTTGCTGCTGTAGTATCTGGGCTCTATAGGCCACAATGAAAGGCAATATTCTCAAGCTCCCCGGAGGGGGTATGAGCCACTATCCCCTGCAGAGGCAGGCTGCTGAGAAGCCAGTCCCTTCAGGGAATTTCATTCAGTTCTCTCCCTGCAAAGAAATCATGATGACGTGGGAAATGTGTAAATGGTAAACAGGACAGAGAATTACAAGGGCATTGCTAACATTACAAGCTGACAAGAGTTAGCTGTAAGTGAAAACAAGGAAGCACAATAAAGAACATCTGATAATGTCTTTATGGTAGCTCCCATCTAGTTCCTATCCCATGGAGAAATATGTCCTGATGTCACACAGCAAACCACTAGAGGGAAGGATCTGATTAACTATTAGTGTAATCAAAATTTTTTAAAACACAGAAGAAACCTCAGTTAGGTTTTAAAAGCAGTCTTTCATTATAGAATATTTTACCAGATTCCAGTCCTATATAATATATTTGGCAGTGGTAAAAAGGGGAAAATCCTTAGTTGGGGGGTGGAAAATTCTTACCAAGTATACTATAAAAAGTTTGGACAGAAAATTGTCAAAACGTTTTCTTTATCTGAATAAAAAATATAAAAACAGTTAAGATTTTCAAGCTTACATGATGATTCAATATATAAAACTGCATTTAATGGATTTCAGAGGACTCAATCTGCCTTGACGTGAAGAAAATAGAAGTGTAATAATGACTAGGTAACCTTACCCTAGAATTAAAAACAGTAATTTAACAGTGTCATTCACACAGTTTTCCCTCCAACTACTAATCATGAAGCAATTAAGACTGTTCCCCTCTACTCTGCAACTAAATACAATACTAATCAAACTTTTCAAATTATAAAGCACACAAAACAACCAAGATAAAACTATAAGTTTAAAAGAAATACCAGAGGAAGAGCTATTCTAAAGTGCCAGTGTTACTCATTTTGTTTTGACAACTTATGTGATAAGTCATTACAAGTAGACTAATTAAGAGACCATGAGAAAGTTTGTGGCTCCATGACAAGCATACAGCTTAGAAGCCACGGGGAAAGAATCATGCTGCTACTTCAGAAATAAACACACACAAATAAATGTTTACTTACTATAGAATATATTTATACTGGCTACTTTTCCAGATCAAGTAATCATAAGAGTGGAAAATCCACTTCAGTAGAATTCTCTGCTTTTCAAATGGTACTGAAGGCCACCAAGAACAATAATAAATCAGATCTTTTACATTTCAAAGTAGTCTTCAGTCATATTAATACACACATTCAAGTCAACAGAGAAATCCTTCTAAGATCTGGTAAAAACGACAGAATTGTGCCTAGAGAGTGAAAGTGTCTTTGTTTGAAACAAACTAATGTTTATCACAAAGACCAAAAGGAAGAATCTGGTGACGGATAGTAGGTGAACAAAACTGACCCAACACTAATACGGTCGCCCTGTGACCTCAGAATACCCAAATTCCAAGGCCTTTTAACATATTTCATCAACTCTACCTGGATTAATTCTGTCTTTGTACTTATTTATCCAAGAGTCCAGGAACTTAGTTTCTTCCCTTCCCCAAAAATTATTTAACCATTTAAAACTGTCAAGAACCTTACAGCTGTTCACAAGAAAATACTCAGATTCTTTCTTTAGGAAAGTGGACTGTGTTAAGATTCTGTTTCGGAAGGATCACATGTAAGCAGAGGCTGTTCCCCACTCCAGGCGCTGCCCGGGGGCTGCCAGGAAATACCTCCTTGGGGTCATCTCGAGGAACCGTGGGCTGGCTTTTCCCTGCTGGCTCGGGAACCCCTGCGGGACACAGGCCCTGGCTGCAGGGGTTAACAGGCACCGCGCATTTTCGAGAGGACAGCAAAGTGCCCTTCAATCCCTCAGGCCACGGTCATGACCACACAACGAAGGGAGTCGACCCCCATCCTGGGCGGGTGGGAAGGCCTCCGCGATGGCGAGGAGGCCTGGGGTGGGAGGATCGGGGAAGGAGAGGCAGTGACGCGGACAAAGGGAAGCTGAGGAGCCAGACCCAGATCGCCGCGCGGGGGCGGGGGGACGACAGCCCCGCCGAGGAGAGGGAAACGGATCGCTGGAAACGGCTACAAGGGAAGGGTGGACACGAGAATTCCTGCCGGGCCTCGAGATCGGCCGAAACCGGCGGGGAAAACGACGGCGGATTCTGGTAAAACGGAGCTGTTGTCCTTCAGGAAATGGGGGAGGGCGTGCGAGAAGGCCGCGGCGCGCGGGGGCGGGGACGGCAGGGCCGCCGAGGACCTGGGCCGCGGACGGCCGCGGCGGGAGGGCAGCGGCTGGACGCCCCACAC
>NW_025999897.1:4625383-4634849 GCF_001458135.2 Marmota marmota marmota | reverse complement strand
ATGCGCACTGAGGGCCGCGCATCCTGTGTCGGGCCTGCGCCGCGCGGGGCTCGGGCTCGGGTCTGTCATCCGGTCCAGGAAATCTGAGCCCTGCCAAGGCTCTGCTGGGCTCTGGTCAGTGGGGGCCACACCGTCCCTCAGGGCCCGAGACTCGGGAAAAGACTTTGTCCGGGTCCAAGAGGAGGCCCGAGTCCTTACAGACCCTGAAACGCCCCCCACCCCGCCAGCCAGCGTGCCTGGCCCTCCAGGGTGAGAGGTGCCGGGCGTGTGCAGCGACACTAACGCTGTGGCCGCAGCAAGCAATCTCAGCTGCCGGCAAAACCTGCACTAATTGGGGACATTCAGAGAAACAGAGACTTCTTTATTCCTTAAGCCATTTTTTTTTTTTTTCCCATCAGAGTATCTGCCGGTTAATGAAGAAAAGGAAAGCCAGGAACACTTTAGACGTAAAGTCACTAAATGAATAAAGAAGCCCCTGGGGGACACATATTTAAGTGTTTGGGAGCTATTATATTCACATGGTATGTAGGTCTAGGGATATGTGTGTAAAATATTTGATGGATTTTACACAATATCCACAATAACCCCCCCAAAAAGTAGAATATCTCAATTTTATGTCCATTCTAGGTTTTTTAATATAGCTGTTAGAAAATTTCAAATTACATAGATGGCTTCCATGATGTCTTCTTCCTAAATCCCTCATGCTATAAGGGTCTTTGCTTATTAGACTGTTTCTTTGATGTAGTTATGATTATTCCCTGCCTTCTGATAGTCACAGGAGGCATAGGCAATATCAGAAGGGCCTGAGAGGAGAGATTTTCTTCCTTCACTGACCCCCAGCATGTTGACCGCTGGCCTTTCTCCAGGGATGAGTGGAATGGGGGATTAAAGACAGAGCCTCAGTCATATAGAATTTCACCCTTGTCAGTACAAAGAAGGACTGATCAACTGAACCCTCAGCTGGCAAGCAAGAGGGGAAATTTGATAGCATTGAGCAGACCCAGTCATGTTCTAGGAAGAAAACATTGCAGTCAGATAAATCTGAGTTTGTTTCAGGCTCTGCCATCTCCGGTAATTGACTTAATCTCCATGAGCCTCAGTTTCCTCCGTTGTTAAAGGATAAATAAGGCTGTGTTAATTAAATAATAAGATAATAACAGCAAATAGGCAGGTAGCTCTTACCCTGTTTCAGGCACGGTTGTTAGTGCTTTAGACACACTAATTTAATTCTTGTAATAATTCTACAATTGAGGTGTTTTTATTATTTCTACAGGGAAAAAAATCAGGCAAAAAATTAAGTAACATAACTCTGTCTTTAATCCCCCATTCCACTCATCCCTGGAGAAAGGCCAGCGGTCAACATGTTGGGGGTCAGTGAAGGAAGCGAATCCCTCCTCCCAGGCCCTTCTGATATTGCCTATGCCTCCTGTGACTATCAGAAAGCAGGGAATAATCATAACTACATCAAAGAAACAGTCTAATAAGCAGGACCCTTATGGCATGAGGGATTTAGGCCCACAGCAAGTGTGGCTCAAACCCAGGCAGTGATCTTAAATCACTCTCCTTTATAGCATATATGGGATACATTTAATAAATGCTATTTTGCTTCTCACTTTTCTCCTTCCTAAAGAGCTACCCAAGCTACAAGGTTAAGTCTGAATGATACTGTGTCCCACAATTAGTATTACCTTTCTAAGACACTTAGAAAAAGGAATCCAGCAACATGGTGACATTGAGCCCAGTGCTTGGAGTGACAGCTGCTTCCTTGCTAAGACCTGGCTATGTGTCCCCATTCAGCTGCACCCAGGCATCAGTCCAGCCATAGCCGTTTCCTGTGTCAGCCGCATTCAACCTTGTTCTACCTGCCAAATCCTCAGATGCTGGGGCTTTAGAAGACAGAAAGGGAAATGGGCCGTGGATAGCTGAGCCTGGGGAGAGTTCACTGAGACAGCTGTTCTGAAAAACCGAACAGCCCCAGTGCTTTCCAAATAGTGCAAATGTTCTTTCAGTGCCACCTCGCCGCTGTGAGAATACCGACTTGTAAATTACATTTCAGAAATGACAGTTGTAGTTTCTAACAGCCTCCCTTCTCCAGAGGCCTCCTGCCCTTTACTCAAAGGTCTATTGACCTCTTCTTTGATCTGTGTCCTTGAGAAACTCAGTAAAATAAATGTCTAGGGTAGTGGGATAGTAAGTATATATTTTTTAAAAAACAAAATTCTGTCATTGCCATTACAATGTTTGTGAGACAACAGCAAAAAAAATAAAAAATAAAGTTAAAAGCAGTGATACATTTTAGAAAAAGAAGAGAGGGAGGAAGAAGAAGATAAACACTAAAATATAAAAGAAAGGAATACTTTGGAGACCCATGCCGTTTCTTAGTGTTTCTTATGCTTAAAGTTTTCACTGGCTAAAGGCAGATCCATGTATTCCAAATTTCCAAGGGGAATTTTTTAGACTATCACCACCTAATTGTGGTGTGCACTGATCTGAGTACTTATGCTTCCTAGGGGACCCAAAGCCGTAGTTTCAAACATATCCCAATTCCAGCAAATTGTGTTAGGGTTCAGAGAAATAGAAGCAGCAAGAAATGTATATAGAGAGATATTTATTTTAAGGAATTGGCTCACACAACTGTGGGAACTGGCAAGTCTAAAATCTGCAGGGCAGGTGCAAGGCAGGCCAGCAGGATAGACCCAAGAAAGAGCTGATGTTGCAGTCTCAAGTCCAAGATGGAGCTCCTTCTCCACAGGGAACCTCAGTCTTTAAAGATCTTCAACCAGAGTGATGAGGCATGCCTACAATAGGGAAGTTCCATATTGCTTGACTCAAAGTCTAATAATTTGAATGCTAATAACATCTAAAAAATACTTTCACAGCAAAGACTGGTGTTTGACCAAAAACTGGGTACCATGACCCAGCCAAGTTGACACAAAATTAGCCATCACCAGCAAGTATCCAGTTGAGTTATTTATTTGTATGAATCTCTTCTAAAACATTCTTCCTTTGAATATCAACCTCCTCTGCCTGTGCTGCTTTTAACCAATGCTAGTCCTCTGACAGTAGGTCACAGAGGGAGTCTTTTAAAAAGTAGTGATGTGCCAGATGTGGTAACACATCTGTATATTCGGCAGCTTGGGAGACTGAGGCAGGAGGATCGCAAGTTCAAACCCAGCCTTAGCAACTTAGCGAGGCCCTAAGCAACTTAGTAAGAACTTCTCTCAAAATAGAAAATAAAAAAGGATGAGGATGTTGCTAAGTGATTAAGTGGCCCTGAGATCAATCCCGAAAAGAAAAGAAAATAGTGATCACCCATGCAGTGTCTTGGTTGGTAAACTGTTGAATAGGATCAAGAACTTTCTTTGTTTCTGTCAAAACGACAAAATCAACAAATCTTGTTGATTTCTCCCTGTCTGCACTTTACTGCCCATGTGTCTATAACTCTTTCAGGAATTCTTAATCTTTTTTTCCTTCGAGGGAGGGTTAGTCATGATCCCCTTTGAGAAGTTCATGAAAATTGTGGGCTTTCTCCACAGAATATAGATCCAAATAGACATATACAAACATTTATTCTCCTTAGGGGGAATCACAGATGCTGAAACCCATTCATATGTGGCCTCCAGCTTCAGAATCCCTTAAAAATGGATCCTGATCATCAACAGCTCCCAGGTGCCAGGGATGCAGAAATAAATAAGACATGGCCTCCATCTTCAAAGCTCCCAGCCTGAAGAGACCAGCAAGAGCACAGGTACTTTCAAGAGCGAGGCCAAACCATGAGGGCAGGAGTTAGGCAGGATGTTGAAGAGGCATCTAACCCAGTCTTAGGAGGTGAGAAAAGGCTGCCAAAAAGAGGGTCCTGGAACATAATGGTGCCCAGTTTGTCCTGCCTGGTTTGTTAGGTAGGGGAAATTGCTCATCAAAAGAAACCATGGATTTTTGGAAAAATGTTTTTCAGAATGGCCTACGGATAAGATGGAGGATGAAGTAAGTACTTGCTGGAGACTAAACAGTGGCCTGCTGTATGCAGTGGCTTAGACCAGAGTCAGCACTTTTTTTTTTTTTTTTTTTTTTTTATGAAGGGCTGAGTAGTAAATTAGGCTTGCAAGCCATTGGCCACAGTTGCAACTCCTCAATTTGGCCATCATAGCACAAAACCACAGACAACATGTGAATGAATAGGTATGGCTGTGTTCTAATAAAAATGGATGAATGCTGAAAATTGAAATGTATATAATTATTTTGAATCCACAGATTATTTTTGAGCAATTTTAATTTTGCTAAAAAAAAAGACATTGAACAGAAAGTCAGAGAATTCTCAGACACCCCCTTACCACCACTCCTTCATATATATTAGTCTTCCTTTTTATTAATATCTTCCCTTAGTATGGTGCCTTTGTTACATTTCATGAGCCAATATTAATACATTGTTATTAACTGAAGTCCATAGTTTACATTAGGGTTCACTCCATGGGTTTTGGCATAATGTCATTTATACCCACGTTATGGTGACCTATGGAAGAATTTTACAGCTGTAAATACCCCTGTGCTTCTGTTTGTGCCTCACGCTGTCCTGAGATTGATCTACTGTTGCCATACTTTGCCTCTTCCACAATGTCATATGGTTGGACTCACAGTAGGGAATCTTTCCAGATTGCCTTCTGTCACTGGTGACACATATTTAAGTTTCTTCCATCTTTTGGCAACTCAATAGCTCATTTATTTTTATCACTAATAGTCCCTTGTACAACATACCACAGTTTGTTCGTCCATTTCCAAATTTGGGCAATTATAGATAAAGCTGCAATACAGGTCTTTGTGTAGAGATATGTTTTCAACTCCTTTGGATAAATACCAAGAAATGCATTACTGGATCGTATGCTAAGACCACATATAGTTTTGGAAGAAACTGACAAACTGTCTTCCAAATTAACTGTGCCAATGGTATTCCCACCATCAACGACTGAGAGTTCCTGTTGTTCCATATCCTTGTAAACATTTGGTGTCATGGGAGCATTCGATTTTAGGCACCCCGGTGGGTGTGCACTGGTTTCTCATTGTTTCAATTTGCAATCCCCTAATATTATATGCTATTAAGAATCTTTTCCTAGCTGGGCACAGTGGCACTCACCTGTAATCCTATTGACTCAGGAGGCTGAGGCAGGAGGATCACAAGTTCAAAGCCAGCCTCAGCAAAAGCAAAGTGCTAAGCAACTCAGTAAGACCTTGTCTCTAAAAATATAAAATACTGCTGGGGATGTGGCTTAGTGGTCAAGTGCCCCTGAGTTCAATCCCCAGAACTACCCCCCCACACACCAAAAAAAGGAGAATCTTTTTTATGTGCTTATATATCTGCCTATATATCTTCTGTAGGGAAGTATTTATTAAAGTATTGGGGACATTTTTAAACAGAGTTGTTTATATTCTTATTGAACTTTATGAGTTCTTGGCATATTTTAGATAAAATTCATACCATTGTAACATGTTACATTCTTTGACTTTTTCCAACCATTGAAAACTGTAAAACTATTCTTAATTTTTGGACTGCCCAAAAACAGGGGATGGACCAGATTTCAACCCATGATCTGTAGCTTGCCAACCCCTGCTCAGAAGTTTCGATTTTCTCCTTCTGGCCGTGAGTATCATGCAGGGAAACGGTGTGGCCAAGGGCACACTTTTTTAACTGTAATCCTAATGAAGCAAGGACAGGAGGAGGAGCGGAAAGCCAAGGAGTCCTTGCAGTGAGCCCCGAGAGGGGTGACAAGGGCTCAAACTAAAGAAGTTTTGACGTAGGTGAATGGAGCAGGGCAGACTTGAGAGACAGGAAGGAAACAGAAGGACAGAACCTTGGCATTGATGTGGAGGATAAGGAGGAGAGGGACAGGAGGCCGGTACTTAGATTTCTGACTCAGACAATGAATCGAGTGAGGCTGATTCAGAGAATGTGGGAAGAGCGGCAAGAGTGGCGGAGGTTCAGTTTGGAATGAGCTGAATTTGAGAGGCTGCAGGAAATCCATTAGCAGCCTGCCGGGTGCTTGCTGATCAGAAGTCTAAGAGAGAGCTAAGGGGTTCAAAACCATCAGCTTATTAATTCCAAAGCCATGAGAGTGGGTGAAATCCCTCCCGATACAGAGAGAAGAAACAAGAAGAAAAATGGCCAAGTGCAGAACTACATGGAGGGCCAATAATGAGAGGAGAGAGGGAGGAGGGAACCCAGCAGGAACGTTGAGAAAGCAGGCAACAAACCAGAGAACAGGGGTCCAAAAGGTCAAGGGAAGCCACTGTGTTAAAGGAACAGATGTTGCAGAGAGAAATGAAGAGCCGGGGCAATTCACAGCACATATGGGATGCCAAAACCAAGATGGCCCTCCCGATCCGCTGTCCCAGAGGAATGTGACGTGGCTGCATTTGCACCGACCAACCAGCAAGAGTTGAGAGGAAAAAATAACCACGAAGCTATCAGGCTGCTTGCTGTTCATCTGAAACTTGTATCGGAAGACACAGGGGAAATCTAGAGAGTGTCAGGCTGTGTTGTTTTCATCAACCTCTTTTCCACCCCTGTCATCTGGAGCAAATCCTCCAGAGTGTCCTCTTCCAAGCCCTTGCTCAGTGTGGTTTTCGGCATTGTCCCCAACTGACTCAGTCCCCACCCTGGTTTCAGACCTTCCCAGAAGTTCTGTGAGTTGCCCAATATATTTCCAATATATTTCTGCTTTACTTAAGTCATCTAGGGTTTGTTTCTTTGCTTACAATAAGAACTCCGGTCCCCTATCCTATCCCGGAAAATAATATGGTTAAAAAAAAAATCTCTGGGTTCATGTTTGAATAATTAGGAAATGACCAGTTAGTTAATGTTTGGTCTTCATGTCCTCCAAGAAGGGGAGACCAGGAAAGAAGGACCATGCTCTGTCAGTCAGAAGTCACAGTGGTGCACAGAGCCTATACTGGCTCATTTTCACCAGTCGGATCTGATCCTCCCACGCCTGAGCAGGGAGCTCTGATCAGCAGTCATCACTGTATCATGCAGGGGTCATCTCAAGTTTAGAGAACCTGCACAGACGTTCTCCTCTGTGAGCCAAAGAAAAGTGTAGAAGAGTTTCCAACCCTACACTGAGAAGTCCTGTATGCAAGTCTTGTCTTCTCCTCCTCCTTCACCACCACCACCACTACAACTAGTACTACTACTACTACTACTACCACTACTACTACTACTACTACTACTTCCTCCTCCTCCTCCTCCTCCATCTCCTCCTCCTCTTCCTCCTCCTCCTTCTCCTTTTTTTTTTCTTGGTACTGGGAATTGAACCTAGGGACACTTTACTACTGAGCTATATCCCCAGTCCTTTTTATTATTGTTATTATTATTTTTATTTTGAGAAAGGGTCTCATTAAGTTGTTGAGGATCTTGCTAAGTTGCTGAGGCTGGCCTTGAACTTGCCTCAGCCTCCAGAGTTGCTGGGATGACAGGTGTGCACCATGGTGCCTGGCTGGCAACAGTCTTAATAATGGTCGTTGGTGAGTCTTACTTAGTAAACAGCTCTTAGGGCCAGTTCTAAACTGAATTCTGGCTTGCTGTCCCAGAACTACCTGCTCCTAGATTTGTATCCCAGGTCTTACCTCACCCCGACCCCACCCCACCCAATGACATCACTGATCTCTGCACTGGGTTTGGCATTCTGAATTTGCAGAATTTCTTGTCTTCCCCATTTTCCCTAGTTGGAAGTATAAAGCATCTCATCTTGTGCAAAGCACAAGTTCCTGAAGCACTCTCCTAAGATCCACTCAGTAGAAGGACAAGGGGAATTGTTGGTTACCAACCAGAGTGGCGCCACCCAGTGGCAATAGTATAAACAGAGCTTCTCATTCACTCTGGCCTTGAAATTACTGTTGTCCCTCCATAATCACCTGGGAATTGATTCCAGGACCCCCTCAGATACTAAACCCATAGATGTTCAAGTCTCTTATATAAAATGGTGCTCTTTTTTTTTCAGATAAACTATCCAGATCCTCCCATATCCAATCAGTCTCCAACTTAAACTGGTTTGACTTATGATTTTTCTACCTTCATATGGGTTTAGGGAGTATTAAATGCATTTTCAACTTACAACATATTCTACTTACAGCAAGTCTATCAGGATGTAACCCCCTTCTAAGTCAAAAATCACCTGGACTGCCAGACTCGGTGGTTCACTCCTGTAATCCCAGTGTCGCGGGAGGCTGAGACTGGAGGATCTCAAGTTCAAAACCAGCCTCAGCAACTTAGCAAGGGCCGAGGTCACTTAAAACCCTGTGTCAAAATTTTAAAAGTCGGGGGGGCCTAGGAATGTGGCTCCAAGGTTAAGTGCCCCGGGGGTTCACCTATTCAGTGTGTACCTACTCCCACAAAAACTGTCACAAGCCCCACAAGGGGAAGCCAATAGAGTCCCTGGTGTCTAGAAAGAGGGACCAAAAAAATACACATAGGAAGAGTAGGTAGAGATTGCTTCCCAGAGGAGGTGGCATCTAAACTAGTGTAAGAGGATTGAGGCAGCATTGGTGACGAGGGAGAAGGATCACTCTTCAGGTGGAAGAAACATACACAACATTCAGGGGTAAGAGGATGCAAAGTGGAGGGTGTTTTGGAAACTGCAAGCTGACTTCCTCGAAGATGATGCCAGCAGACTCAGAGCCAGTCCAGGAAGCCAGGGGACGGTGGCATGTGGTGGAATTATGGTCAATTGCCAGGTTTCCAAGAACTGAGTGGGGAGCTGGCAGGATCCCAGCCAAGGCTGTGGGAGATAAGGGCCTGGAGATTATACCTAACTGGCTCAGGGGTGTCTCTTAAAAGCAGAAACATCCACCAGCCTAGGGAAGAAATTCAACCCAGTGTCTCAGAGGAAGGGAGTGTCAGAGCTCCTTGTCCATCTTTAACTTGAAAGAAATGGAGTTTAACCTTTAAACTAGAAATGGAGACAGTAAGGGCATTTCTAATTATATGTGTTTAAACATTCTTATATGTAAAAATACAAAATAAAAGAAAGAAAATGAAAATCACCCACACTTCTCTCACCCAGAGATCATCACATTGCATTGTGAAGAGCTTCCTTTCAATGTCTGATGTTCTGTCTTTCTAGAATTCTCCATATATTTTTGTGCTTTTTTTATAACTGAAGAACATTAAATAAGAAATAGATGTTATTAAATCTGCATGTTGCAAAATGGTTTGGCTCAGTGAAGAGAATAGTTTGGCAGGGAGACAGAGCAGGCAGGGAGATGCTGCTGTCAGGGAGGCAAAGGACGTCCAAGGCTGGGCTGCAGCAGAATAAGGAAGGGGGTGGGGGTGTCCGCTATACCCTGGGCTTCTCCCATTCCATTTATTACTATTATTATTGCTGTTTTCAATAAAGCATTATAGTTATACACAGTAGCCGGGTTCATACCAACAAAATCATACGTGCATGGAATCCGGCCCACCCCGTTCCTCCCCCTC
>NW_025999897.1:4568786-4625358 GCF_001458135.2 Marmota marmota marmota | reverse complement strand
CCATAAAACCTAGCCCTGATTAAGCCATATACCTAACCAAACTCTAAGCTTAGCCATAAGACTAACTCTCACTCTCACTCTAGTCCTATTCCTAGTTCTAAACCTATTCCTTACCATAACCATAATCCAAGCCATAAACAAGACCCTAACGAGTAGCCGGGTTCAATACCAACAAATCATACGGTAGCCTGGGAATCCCGCCCCACCCGTTCCTCCCCCTCCCGCCCCTCCTTCCCCACCTCTGCTCCACACCACGGATCTTCTCCCTGCTCATCCCCTTCCTCCGTCTTTCATAGGAGCTTCCCACACACACATAAAGGTGAGATTCTCTGTGGTGTATCTACATATGCACATAAGGTGACTTCCCATTTCACTGTTTTAAATGGACAATTCAACTTTCAAAAATGAATATAATTCATCTTAAAATTACAGTTCACGACAAGCCCAATGCAGAAACAGGCCGGAGTACGTTTACTTCTCATTCACACGGCACGTCCACCAGGGAGCCCCAAATCCCCATCCATAGTGTCTTCACACCAGGTGACAGGTTTAAAAGGTGACCTCTTTCCAGAACACTGTGCAGAGGGAAAGGAATGATAGAGAAGGACAGGCTGGCTCTTAAAGCTTCTTCCTGGAAGGACACACATCACTTCCTCTCCCACTCCATCGTCAAAGCAGATCAGAGGCCCATCAGATTACAAATGGGGCAGAGAAACCTCAAGGTGGCCTACACATCCCTGTGATCTGGCCCCTGTGAGGTCACCCGCTGACCTCACCCCCATATCCTCCCGTTTGAAGCCTCACTCCACCTCAAGGCTGGCTCCTCCCTCTTCCTAAAACATGGACTTCCCCAGACACTCAGGGCTTATTGCCCCAACTCCTTCAACTGCCCTCAGATGTCTCCTGACCTCCTGTTACAAACTGTGACTTCCCCCATCCCCAATATCAACCCCACTCCCACTTACTCTGTATTTATCACTGTCCCACATATATTATGTGGACGGTGATAAATGTACATCATATATAAACATCATATATACATATGTACACACACATGGACACATATACATATAAACTATATACATACTATATATACATATACATATATACTATATATATACGTATATGTATATATTTGTGTGTACATATGTATATATGATGTTTATATATTATATATAAATCACTATATATATATGTATATATTCACTATATGTGTATATAGTGAATGTCCTATTGAATCCACACAACATAGACTCTGAGAAGTGACCAGTGTTCATATATCCATCAACAACTGGGTAAGTAGGGCCTATTAAATGAGTGACCTCTGCAAAGTAGCACAGCTAGTTGGTCATAGAGCCATGTTTAAAACTCAAGTTTGATCCCAGAGCAGGAGCCCATCATGCCATGATGGTCCTTTCTACAATGAGCATAACTTAGTTTTATAATATAAAGAGGAAGGGGTGCCGGGGATATAGCTCGGTTGGTAGAGTGCTTGTCTCGCCGGCACAAGGCCCTGGGTTCACTCCCCAGCACGCCAAAAAAAAAAGGAAGGGGAAAAGTTATTTAGAAGTAGGAGGAAGAGAAGGAAGAGAAAAAAGGAGGAAGAGGAGGAGAGGAAAAGAAGGAGAAAGAGGGAGGAGGGGAAGGGAAGGAGGAATCAGTATTACAGAGCTCCGGGGATCTGTGACTTTCCTAGAACAGCATCCTGGAAAGCCCCGCATGTTTTCAAGGCTCCACAGTGAGGCACATGTTAAAGAATCTCCTGGGCTCTTCTCTGCTTAGTTCAGGCATCAGTCTGACAAGTTTGAAATTGATTGTAAAATTAGCCAATTCCTGGGAGAATCTTTTCTTTCATTTTGATCAATCAAAGTCACTGAATCACTGAACCTTCTGTGGAGGCAGGACCTCATCACAGAATGTAATGTATGTCTCTTTAGAATCAGTGGAATGGAAGGAATTATTTGTTTTAAATGAAGACATTGTAACTCTTTTGATTGTGCAAGCATAGTTGGGCTGGGCATGGTGGTGCACATCTGTGATCCCATTGACCCGGGAGGCTGAGGCAGGAGGATCACAAGTTCAAAGACAGTCTTGGCAACTTAGAGCCTGTCTCAAAAAATAACAATGGCTGGGGATGAAGCTCAGTGGTAGAGCATCACTGGGTTCAATCCCCAGTACCATTTTTTTTTTTTAATTCTGTCTCCTCTTTTGAAGTGCAGGTGTGGTCTCCATTTCCCTACCACAGGGAGGGCAGCAGAAGAGCTTAAAATGTCTTATTTCCCGAGCAAAAGATCCAAGGGTCAAAGCAGCAAGTGGTCACTGAAAGGGAAATATTTTGAGAGAGCTGAATTCACTAGAAGTTAATAGACATCTTCTCCTTTATATTTTTCCCTGTCACAGAGCAAACCTGTTTGTCCCATAAACAGAACACTATCCAAGGATGTGCAGTAACTCAGAGGTGTAGGCTAAGATCTGTGCACAGTATGGTCTGGTTTTAGAGGTCACTCAGCACTCCACTCTTAGTCGATGTGAAGCCACCATGGCCTCCACTCCCATATCCTGCATGCCTTCATTTCTAGACAAATTGTACTAGAAGCATAATTACTCCTTTGTCAGCATTTTTCCAAGATGATTTGGTGGGTAAAATGATCTACTTAGCAGAAAGGAAGCCTAAAATCTGCCCTGGAATCCAACAAATCTCAGAAGTTCAGGTTTTTCTTCCAGTTCTTGGTAACAAAGATACGTCTGTAATGTCTTTATATATTCCATGTGTCTAGATACAAACTAGACTGCTAATGTGTTATTCTTGGCGATGTTGATAGAACATACATTTATTTTAAAGTGAATACAGCAAATATAACTTTACTTTGAAAAGTTCAATTTAACACTGTCCTGTGCATCGCCATCTTTATTTTCAGGACCATTTCAGAGGTATTTTCTCAGCTTTTATATAAAATATATATATAAATAGTCCCCAGGATCTGAGACTTCACCTTTGCTCACTTTTTGTAACATGATCAGTCCTTTCTTGCTAAGTTTGAGGAGATTCCAAAACTAACCCAAGCAGAGCTTCCTCAATCTGATAAAGGGCATCTGTGAAAAACACACAGTTAGCACCTCCCTCCAGTGGAGTGCGGCTGAAGGCTTTCCAAGATCTGGATCAAGTCCAGGCTGTCCGCTCTGATCCCTTCACTTCACATTGCAATGGAGGATCTAGTCCATTCCATAAGATGAAAACAAGGGAAGCGCATCCATATCAGGAAGGAAGAAGTGAAATTATAGAAAATTCTTTGGAATACCAAACACAATACTAGAACAAGTGAGTTTAGCAAGGTTGCAGGATTCAAAGGCAAAATGCAAAAATCAATTGTATTTTAAGATGCTAGTGATGAAAATTGGAAATTAAAATATTAAAACAACCAATTTTAATAGTATCAAAATACGAACAATTTAAAGATAAATTTGACAAAAGGTTTTTGGTAGCCTTGACTTAATTCACTAGGAGTTAATAGACATCTTTTAAAATTCCCAAGAAAATATACAAGGCCTAGAATAACCAAAATAAATCTAAAAAAAACACCACGTGGTCATAACCTGTGTCCTAGTCTGTCTCTGGTTCCATGCGTTCAACTGTACACTCCTTGAAGGTAGGGCATGGCTTCCTTTGTTTCCTAGCACCTAGGGCAGTGCCTCACTCTTACTGAGCAGTCGAAGGCCATTTGTCTCCTTTCCCTTAATCTACACAGCTCAGTCTAAGTTCCATCCATCCGAGAAGTCTTCCATGTCAACTCAAGCTTCCATTGGGTTGTAATTTTGCTTTGTTTTGTTTTTTTCTTCCATTTGTTTTTACAAATTCTATTCAACCATGTCTCACCAGTACCTAGCACAGCTTGGATGCCCAAGCAATATCACATGATTAAGTGAATGAATGACTGGATGAAAGACTGATTACTCCAGAGTTCCAGAAACATGGATAATTATGATAAAGAGGAAAATATTTAAAAATGTTTTCAACTCAGTATTAAATTAAAAAAAAAACACATGTTGGAGCCCCTAAATAAATTTATAAATTTAACTAATAAATAACACAAGGTTTTTTGTTTTGGTTTTATGCTTTGTCTGGTTTTGTTTTGCAAAACTGCACAAGCTTAGTCGAAAGCTCATATGGAGAAATGTATTATTAAGAACAACTTGAAAAACAGTGAGAACAATAAGGGGAGACCACCCCTCTACACATTAATATGTTATACAGTTACAATAATTACACACAGAGCATGAGCACAAACATGCACACAAATCAGAGGTTCAGACTAGAAAGTATCAAAGTTAACTCAAAACATATAGAAATTTCATCTTTTGTAAAGATGGATTTCAAACAGATGATAAGAAAATGAATTAATAAATAATGTTGGTACAATTAGTTAGCTAGTCATCTGGAGAAAAAATTAAGATACTCATACCCTTGACCTAATGTAGGAATTTGTTCTCCAATACACAAGAACAAGTTAAGTACAAGTACAGGTATCCATTAACAGGGGTGGGTAAAATATTATATGATCTATAAGATAACATGTGTGATATATAAAAATATGAAAGGTATTCAATATTATATAGAACAATTTACATTCTACAGATATATATATATATATATATATATATATATATATATATATGCTATATAAAGAATATAAATATATTCTCACAATAGGAAAAGCAGCCATTCAAAAGATGAGGCAGCCCTAAATATTCTAATATAGTAAGATTTTTCACTAAACATCTCTAAGGAATTAAAAACAAGGTATAAAACAGAGAGTAGTCTCTAGAGTATGGAAATATTTGTGAGGAAGAATGACAAGAAGGAGAGAAGAAGGAGGGAAAAAAGACAGACACAATTTCTGGAAGAACCCATAAGAAAATGGCAACTAGTTGCCCCTGGAAGGGAAGCTGGGTGCTCACAGCCCAGAGGGGCAGAGATTCACTTTTCACTCTGTGCCGTTCAGTTCTTTTAAACTTCGAACCATGTACTTGTGTTATCTATTCCAAAATATATATTTTATAAATAAGAAAGGGAAAGATGGAACTTTCTACTTCCTACAACATGGCAGACTAGATATCCCAAAGTCCTTCTGCCTATAAAAATAACTGGTAATGCTAAACAGAATATCACAACCACCATTCAGTCATAGTGATCTGGGGAGCAGGGTACCGGGGATTGAACTCAGAGGCACTTAACCACTGAGCCACATCCCCAGCCCTTTGTTGTATTTTATTTAGAGACAGGGTCTCACTGAGTTGCTTAGCGCCTCACTTTTGCTGAGGCTGGCTTTGAACTTGCTGTCCTCCTGCCTCAGCCTCCCAAGCCACTGGGATTACAGGCATGCACCACTGCACCCAGCTCAATTCTACTTAATGGCTACATAATAACAAGAGCACAGGTGTCCTACTTGACTCCAGGGAAATTGATGTCATGTTTCTGCAAAAAAGCATACTATTCGCTATAAATTTTTGGCAGATAATATTCTGTTGGGTTAAGGAAGTTCTCTTGTATTTCCAACGGACTGAGAATTTTTATTGTGAACAGATTTGAAATTGGTCAGTCCACTGCGAGATCTATTGAGAGGATTATGTTTCCCTTCTGTAATCATTTAAACATTAAAATTGCATTAAATGAACTCATTGATTTTGAGTGGTAAACATCCTTTCGTAGAAATAAAGCCAACTTCGTTTTTAGAATTTAAAACTATAGACTTTTAAAGTATTTATTTAAGCAAATGGGAAAACTGGGTGTTGGGTGGGTTTGGGCGGTGGGGCTCTGTGATTTTCGCTTGGTGCGCTGATTGAGAAACCTTAATGGGAAGCCACCTGACAATGTGCTCTGCTGACTGTCACGGGGCGGACTGGAGGCTGTCCTGCCTTCCTGCTGCCAGCCTTCTCACTATGTGTGACATCAGGTGACCGGAGATCAACAGACCCCTGGGACACTGGTGTCCAAGTCACCCAAGCCTCTGACTCCTCCTGTCCATGCACGGGCAGGCCAAGGCAGGAAATAGCTTTATGCCAAAGTCCTCTTCATTCATTAGGAAGCACACTTCTCATGGTTAAAAATGGCCAGGATGACAGCTGAGTCCCCACCTTTCCAAAAGCTTAGCCTCAGGAAAAAGCAGAGTTGATCTGACTTAATGCTCTAAGTTTGGAAACTGTCCAATGCTTTCAGCCGAATTGAAGATGCTTAAGCATCTATATATAGCTGTGTATACTATAAAAGGAATATTAAAATGCATTTAATCATTTTAGAAACAGTAGCAAGAATCAACGGCCAGTGATCAACTGAGGATGAAGATTTTAAGTCAACCTTTCAAGAGTTCCTTTTCTTGTTAATAAGTTTTTACATTGGAACACTAATATATGCACATATATAAAAAGCTAAACAGAGCCAGGCGGCTCTGTTCCAATGTAAAAACTTATTAACAAGTTTTAATTATTATTTAATTATTATTATCCAAAGTAAAAACTTATTAACAAAAGATTGCATACCTGTAATCCCACAGTGCAGGAGGCTGAGGCAGGAGGATCAATAGTTCAAAGCCAGCCTCAGCAACTTATCGAGGCTCTCAACAACTTAGTGAGACCCTGTCTCTAAATAAAATACAAAAAAGAGCTGGGATTAAGTGCCCCTGGGTTCAATCCCTGGTACAAAAAAAAAAAAAAAAAAGCTAAACAGCAAGATGGATATGGGAGCACAATTTCAATAAGTAATCCCAGCTACTCAGGAGGCTGAGGCAAAAGGATCAATAGTTCAAGGCCGGCCTGGGCAACTTAGACCCTGTCTCAAAGAAGGGGGACAGGGGCTGGAGATGTAGTGCAGTGGTAGAGCACTCCTGGGTTCAATCCCCATTACAAAAAAAAAAGAGAGAGAGAGCAAATAAAGAAAGAGCAAGTCCTCTCCTATCCCATTTCCCAATTTCTGAGGCTTTTGAGAATGGAGAGAGTCTTGGAAATCACCTTTTCCAATTTCTCCCCATCTTCCCAGAAATCAACAATACATATTGAACTAGAAAGTTCAATGAGGGAGGATTGGCAGATAGATCATACCTAGATCAGTAGTTCTGTCCCTTCATTTGAATTAATTCTGTGCATGTCTGAATTTAAATTAATGTAAATGTGTACCATGGCATTTGAATGTCTCCCCTGACAACTCCTATAACTTGTTGAGGTTGCACAAGAAACCAAAAGTTGCAACCACAGGGTTCAATCCTTAAAATTAAAAATTATTCGCAATACAGCATTTCCCCAGAGCGGTGACATTACCTTCAGTTTTATTGATTAAATATGAAATTACTAAAATATAAATTTTGATGACCTAGTAGATGAATTTGCAGAAAAGTGAACCAGAAAAATTTAGTGCTCATTCAAGCTTTTACATTAAGGAATTATTGTTATTTATTAAGTTACATAGAATCAGGACACAAAAACGGTTTTTATTTTTTATTTATTTTTTTTTGCAATTTTGTATGCTTCTGTTCTATTAATGCAACATTATTATCACTATTGTGTTTTATAAGAAATAAAAATGGGGAGGGGGATTGCTGAGGTTTGAACCCAAAGCCTTGCAATTGCAAAACAGAAGCTCTATTCACTGAGTTACAGTAAAATATATTACAGTATAATAAAAATGTTTTTAATGAAAAAAGAAACTTTGTTTTAGTGCTTGTAAGAGCACTTTTCCCTGTTTTGAACAAGGAGGAAATTACAGCAAATTCTGTAGCTGGTGCTGGTTGGAAGCTTTGTGGTGCCATAAAATCTCACAGGCCCATCTCTGCGAGCCTGAGCAGAGACATCAGGAAAGTTGTTGGAATCTTCTCCTTTGTCCTCTAGAATGTGGTCAGGAAAATATGAACATAGAACCTAGTGCCTGCATCCTACCAGCAGGGTTTAGGAGAGAGGGCAGCTATGGGGAGGACCACTCCAGCCACGGCAAGGTGAGGGTCCACACACTTTCAAAATAGTAGAGGCTAGGGAGTTATTAGGGCTGGAACCACCTAGAAGGGCCCCACCTCTCACCTGCCAGCACAGCAGGAAAGAGGCTGCAGGTGGGCTCAGGGTGCTGTAGTCTGGATCTTAAACATCTCCCAAAGGCCTATGAGTTAAAGGCTTCATCTCCTGCTTGGAACTATTGGGAACTTGTGGAGCCTTGCTTAGGGCCTCGATAAGTTGCTGAGGCTGACTCTGAACTTGTGATCCTCCTGCCTCAGCCTCCTCAAGCCACTGAGATTACAGGCATGCTCCAGTGCACCTGGCTCTGAACCTTTCTCTTTCTTTAATTATTGTCTTTGCTCCCCTCCCCACTATTTGTGCCTAGGAGCATGACTGCATATGTTTTTTTTAATTTTTCTTGAAAAATAACCATCAGCAACACTTTGTTCTTTCTTTGGAAAGCAACCATCACCTCTCATTATTTTTACCCATGTTCAATGCCTGATTTGAAAAACAATCATTAGCCAACTTTCTCAATTTTCTCATTACCAGACCCTCATCATTCTTATCTACACTGACTACCTGACCTTCTCCCCGTGTCTCAGCAATAGGACTGCTTTCTTATTTCAATGTCTGCAAAGTATTTGCTGTGATCTGAGTATCTCCACCAAAACTCACACTGAAATTTAATCCCCACCATGAGGTATTTGGAGGAGGCTGGGCCTTCAGGAGGTAATTAGGATCAGAGGAGGTCACCAGGGTGGGGCCCTCATGATGGCATTAGTGACTATAAGCGGAAGGCCCAAGTTAGCACGCTCTGTCTCACCACAGGTGCCCTCTGTCGAGTTGTGAGGCAGCAAGAAGGCCCTCACCAGAGGCCGAGCAGACGTGGCCACCATGTTCCAGAATCCTGAACCAACAAAACTGCCTGCAAAATAATCTACGATGTTATTTATCTTTTTTCACTCTTGTTCTTTCACAAATACTCAGTAGGAATTTCCAAGGGTCCATAATGTGTGGCATCTCCCCCCACAGACTGAGTGCACAGTAGGTCTGAGAATCCAGAAGCCATGCATCAAAGAGGTTATACAGGTGTCTCAAGCACTGTTCTCCCTACTTTTTGTTTGCTTTGGGGACTGAAAAAAAAATTATTACTAAATTTAACATGCAATGGATTTACTATTTTTTAATGAATTGATACATATTTTAAATTATTCTCAGTGTTAATTTCTACTTCACTAAATAATGATAGCTATAAGTCATATAAACAAAAGTTCTTTGGGGTCCTCAATAGTTTTTGTGTGTGTGTGTTTGTGTGTGTGTGTGTGTATGTGGTGCTGGGGATTGAACCCAGGGCCTTGTGCATGCGAGGCTAGCACTGTATCGACTGAGCTATAACCCCAGTCCTGCCCAGCTAAAAAATTTTTGTTTGTTGTTTTATTTTTTGGTACTGAGTATTGAACTCAGGGGCACTCGACCACTGAGCCACATCCCCAGCCCTATTTTGTATTTTATTTAGAGACAGGGTCTCTCTGAGTTGCTTAGTGCCTCACTGTTGCAGAGACTTGCTTTGAGCTTTCGATCTTCCTGTCTCAGCCTCCTGAGCCGCTGGGATTATAGGCATGAGCGCCTGGCCCGGCTATAATTTTTATGAGTATAAAAGAGGATCCAAAATATAGTGGAGAGCCACTAATACAGTCAATTGACATTTAGCAACGGCCCATTTAAATTGGAACAATATCTTTTTTCAAGGGAGTGATAGGAAGCTAATGTGTGCATGATATTTGAAGTATTGGTTCCATGAGTCAGTCTGGCAGCAGCTACTTCATGAACACCTGCTGGGTGGTCAGGCGTTGCCCTAGGTGCTGGAAGAAGACACTCAGACCCCCACTCTTAAGGAGCTTACCTTTTAGATGGAGGGGACAGATAGTGAACACACATAAAGACACGTGATAATTTCAGGTTGTAATCATTGTTTTTGGAGGAAATACATGGCTAATGTGATGAGAATTCCTTGGAATGGAAATGATCAGGCTCTGGGGCCATGGAAAATGACATACTTAACTTCCAAAGGACTTAAGAACTTATGCCACAGTCATGGATTGGAAAAATCGAAGAAAAGCAAAGAACAACCCACCGTGAAAATAGAGAATGCATAAACTGGTACAAAATGAGCAATTCCTATGTTTGTTGCCAGACAAGTCCCTTTTTAAAAGACAACACTCTCACCCCCTCCCTGGGAGTCACTAAAGCACAATTCTTCCAGGAATCCAGGAGAAAGAGATCCCATCAGGAATGCCAAGAGGGAAGTACGCATGATGTTTCCTGGGGTGAAAGCCAGAGGCAGACAGCATTTCAAAGGTTCAAGCTGACTTAAACCTCTTTAAGGGGAATGGATAGGCGGGGAGGATGTGGACAGAGAAGAGCCAAGATCCTAGGACAGAGCCACTTGAAATATTTTGAGACATGTCTTATCTGCTTGATGTTTTTCCAAAAGGCTCATAAATAGTCTCTGGAGCTGAACTGACATAAAAAATCAGAAGCCCACCACAAGAGGACCTCAGCTAAGATATGCAAAGTCCACGCCACGTCCACTAGAGATGTGCGACAGTGGAAACACCGTCAAGTTTTTGAAGAGCATGCCGGCTTTTTATTCCTTATGCATATTTGCAATCAATGAGGAAAACAGGAGATTGTGGACATAAGAGGTACCAAAATAAATGGGTGCGTTCCAGTGAAGCCAATGAGCATCTGCCAGTTCACGTTTCCATTTATAACAGCGATTCTCACTCACCAGCAATGTGTGATTTAGAACTGGTGCAGGCGGCTGAGCTCACAAGCCGGCTTCCTTTCTGATAGTGTTCCTAAAATTAAAGGAGTACTCAGATCCAACCAGGGCCTTTCATGCCAGTTGGTGACCAGCCGGCACACTCCCTACACCTCACCTTCTCTTGCTGCTCAGCTCCTACTTTACCCCAGTGAGCCCTGGATCTCTCAGCCCCATGCATCCACCATGCAGATGCCCAATTCAGATGCTAACCACCTCCTGGACCTGCCCTCTGAGATCACCCAGGATAGTCACAGCCAAAAGAACCAAAGCTGTTTGTCTTTCTTTATCTGCTGTGTGGTTGTCCTCACCGTCCACCCTAACAACATCCCCTTCTGAACCTAAACTCAGATGCAATCAGGTACCCTTGTACCTGAATAACTATTGGTCCATTATTTGCAGAATAAAGGATAAGAGTAGAAAGAAGAGGCCAGAGAGGACAACCCAGTATAGATTTCTTGACAAGGTCCCGTGGACTTCCATTTGAACTTCATGAGGCAGGACTTACGTCAGAGCTGAACAAGCTCCTATATGATATGGGGCTTTGTTGCCCTGGTGTCAAAAGTGTGATCCAGAATGAGTGTTAAGGGTCTTGAGAATATGACATAACTTTTTTCAATGAGAGTGCCTGGGGGACCTCTGAGCAACTTGGATGTCCCAGGAGTTTTTAATTTGCAGACATTACATAAAAACTTCGGTTCTTCACCCCCACAGAATGGCTATAGCAATTTGGGAGGAAAAAACATACAAAAACGAAAACAGAAAATAACCCGTGTTGAAATGGATGTGGAGAAACTGGAGCTCTGTTATATTGTCAGAGGAGTGTGAAATGGTTCAGCTGCTGTGGAAAACACTTTTGCAGTTACTCAAAAAGTTAAACAAAGAATTACTATGTAATCCAGACATTCTACTCCTCGATTCCAAAGAATTTCCAAGAGAAATGAAACAGTACTCAAGCATATATCTACCTATCTATCCATATATATATATATGCATATTTGTAATATTGAGAGTAGCCAAAAGATGGGAACAACCCAAATGTCCATCAGCTGATGAAAGAATGAAATTGCAAAATACACATTCAGTGGAATATTATTCATCCATAAAAAGAAATTAATACTGACCTGTACCACACAATGGATGAACCCTGAAAGCATGTGAAGAAGCCAAATACAAAAAGTCCCATATTATGTGATTCTATTTATATAAAATATCCAGAATAGGTAAATCCATAGAAACGAAAAGCATATTGGTGGTTGCCAGGGGCTGGAAGAGGAGGGGTGGGTAGCAGCTGCTTGATAGGTTCAGGTTTTCTTTTGGAGGGAATGGAAATGTTTTGGAACTAGGTAGAAGTGACATTAAGAATGACCTAAGTGCCAGTGGACTGTTCACTTTAAAATGAAAAATTTTACATGAATTTTACTTCAATAAAAAGTACTCAACGTAATTCACCATGTTAACATAAGACAAAACATAAAAGATAATTTCAATAAAAGCACAGCATGGCGGAACTTCATTGTTGTCATAGGGGACACCAGCAGGTGGCAGTAATGAGGCACCCCTGCATCATTGCCTGCCTTCATCAGAAATAGCATCCCTGTGAGTACCCAAAAGAGCAGGTCCCCTGCACATATAATGCGTTTCCAGGGACCCTCAGTAGTTAATGGAAAAAGGATTTGAAGAGTGTTGAACGTCCTATAGAAGGAAGTGCCACAAGCCAGTGGAATTTGGATAACTGATAGTCCTCTTTGCACAAAAGGACAAGCGATGGGGCTGGGGCTGGGGCTCAGTGGTAGCGCACGTGCCTGGTATGTGTTAGGTGCTGGGTTCGATTCTCAGCACCACATATTAAAAAAATAAAGATCTATCAGCAACTAAAAAAAAAAGAAGAAGAAGAAGAAAAAAGAACAAGCGAAGCCCAAGGATACCCAAGTTGCAGGGACAACCACTTTACAGGTTGACCTGTGTCTCTTCATTTCCATGGCTGCTAGCCCACTGCATCCTATTGATGTTCCATCCATCCCCAGCCACCACCTGAGCTCAGGTCTCCCACTGGGAGGGGTACAGCAGCCTGCCTCCTGGCCTCTCTCTCTCTCCTTCCCATCTCTCCTCTTCGTCCTCTACCTGTCCTGCTGCCATGAGCTGTACAAGACATTTTCGTCGATGGCCATTACTCACCTGCTCATGACAACGCAAGTGAGCTGAGAAAACGTACTTTATTTTGCCTAAAACCAATCTGATCTTTCTCTAGGCATCTGTGCGTCTCCTGAGAAGGTCCAAGGAGGACCCTGGCATGAGGCGGGTGTATTAAGCCTGATGAAGCCCAGAGTTCATAGCACCTATGCTCAACGAAAAGCTTTAGCACGTGAAGGCTCAGACAGACAAGGGCAGCTAATGCATCTAATACTTCTTTTTAAAAAACTGACAATATAATCCTTATCCCTTTTCATTCATCAAACACTGCTTTCCATTGGCACACAGGGCATTTATGGTGGGAAGCAATGTCTCACTTTAGACTGACAGAATTTAATATTTTTTATGATTTTATACAATATTTCTTAAACTTTGATGAGACACAGGTTCTGATTACACCTTCAGGTAAAGACCAACAGAAATGGGCCTTGTCGATGTTTATGAACTTACCGCCACAAGAAAATGTGCACCTCAAAGGAGCCTTGGTGCCTTAATAAAATGCTGTGGGAAGGGGCTTTTTGTAGGTTCTTTATTAAGTGATTGTAGGAAAGGAGGGTAGAAATGGAATCAGTTCAGGATTGGATGTGTCACAGAGCAGGTGGTTTTAAAGGCGGGCATCTCAGAAACCTTTGCTCAGGAAGTAGAGGCACGGAGTGGGTCTAGGGAAGGCCGATAAGAAAGAGTGAGTGTCGGTGACTTTCCAGCCTTGGACTAAGTGTTCTGTTAGCCCCGGGCTGGCCTGGTCCATGACTGTCAAGCACACTGTGGTGCACCGACTGGGGCTGATTTTCACTTTCTCAGGTCCCACATGAAGATGGTGGGTGTTCCTGGAAGAAAGGAAATGATTCTGAAGAGTACTTTGAAATGATGGTCAATAATAAATATAATACTGGGCTTTCTGGAGCCTTTGACGTGGTTAAGTGAATTATGAATTTCCCATGACTCCTTCTGTTCATTTTCAGCACAGCTGTTTGGGGATTCTGTTAAAATAAAAACACTCAGGGGTTCTTACTCCCCCAACCCCCCACAGTTGCCTCCCTGAGCTCTTTCCCTCTCATTTTACCCCCTTTCTTTCTACTCCAGCCCTTAGCCTCTTTGTGGTCCCCCAGGCACTTGGATTCCTTTGGCCCCAGATGCTTTTCTCCACATGACTTCATAACCCGATTCCTTCCCATTGTTCAAACAGAACCTTCCAGAAAGGCCTCCCCACTCCCTTCCACCCCTTCCCATCCCTCCCCATCACCTCTTTTACTGCTTTATTTTTTTTTGTCTAATCACCATCTAAGATATTATGTGTTTTATTTTCCTTGCTTGTGGTCTCGCTGCCCATGCAGGCAGGAATTTGTATTTCTTGTGTCTAGCAGTGTGTCATTAGAACCTGAAATCCTGGCTGGCACATAATGGGCACTTGATACGGCAAACCACTTCCAAAATTCTACAGAGAAAATGATGAGGGAAGTCTCTAAAATTTTCCACTTATGGACAGAAAAGAGGTTTCAGAAGGACAGAAGGGAGCCTCTGGGTCTGTTCTTGCAGGGTTTTAGGATGTTACCCAAGTCTTGCCACTCAAGCTGGTCTCCAACGTCTGCCCCAGCAGCCCAGAACTGCTGAATACTGCCCGTCACTAGATGGCGCTGTTCACCAAGAATCTCAGGAGTCCTCCCATCCAGGTCCCTCCACCCCAAAACCATTGAAATCATCTTCAAGGAGTGAAGAATCCGGAGGAATCCTTGTCCCTCCCTACACCATCTCAAGACTAAAAGTGTTACAGGGCTGGAGGATTCTGTGAAACTGACACAGCACGGAGGCCCCCTTCACTCCAATTCCTGCAATCAAGCCAGAAAGATTTCAGACATGTGGCTCAGAGTAAGAGGCATGAGTTCATTGAAAGGGGAAAGGGGAACACTCTCAAGAGAAGGAGTGGATCCTCTCGGGGAGCAGAAAGATGGCGTGCCCCACCTGCCCTCCAGTTTTATTAGGGGTCCCAGAGAAGTTTCCAGAGTGTCCCACTCAGGTCCACTTCTTTTTTTTTTTTTCTTTTTTTTTTAAATTATTATTATTATTAGTTGTTCAAAACATCAGGTCCACTTCTTGACTTTTGATTGACAGAGGAAGACATCAAACTTTCAAGTCCCCACTGTACATGACAACCCTAGATACTTTGGCTCATGCTGATGGGTTCTAATTGGAACCTGATGTCATAGCTTTTATAATCAGGGAGTTATCCTTATCTCCCTGAGTGCTGGGATTGGGTCTACAAAGGGTCATGAAAGTCTCCCCATTCAGGGCAATTCAGTGTTCTTCTTACCAGCATTTCAGGCCTGCATTTGCCAAGGAATGTAACATACACTGTTGACTTAAGCCAGCTGGGAATGCAGGTATGTTGCTTTTTATAAGAGGAAGCATGTGGAGGTCAGCACAGTGGGCCCAGTTCATAGAATTGTTCTCTGTTCCTACTGCTGAGGTCTGTCTGTTCCCTACCAAGGGGAGGCCTAGGGTTTCTTCAGCACCACTTACCAGCTAACCCAGGCCCACCTGGGAGCACAGGGTAACTCTTTATTTGAAAGCCAAGGATGTTTTTAAGTATTCCTAGTAGTGCACTTGGCAAATCTAAGCAGAGCTTCTTCGGTCTCCTTTTAAAAGCTGCAGCTCTCCCCATCCCACTTCTTACACTTGGCCTGTGGCCCTCTTGGCAGAATCCTGCCTTTCTCTACCCCGTGCCTCTCTGTCCCTATATAGAATGTAGCACAGGTTAAGACACAAATTATATTTCTAGCTTTGAGCCACTGCAGTGTGAGCAGTGACATGGAACGGTAACTTGGGCACCTAGAGGAAGGAACTGAGCACAAACTGCATCTCCATCACTAATCTCCAGAGCCCTTGGCAACTCCCCAACATGCCTCGACCCTATGCCGCTGCTTGATGGGGATTTAAAATTCCTGGACCAGATAGATGTCTGAGCATTAGATGAAAAAAAAAAAAAAAAGTCAAAGGCTTCAAACCAAGTTTTCTATGTAGCACTGTCTATCATTTCCTGGGATCACCTAGAATTATATTCTTGAACTTAAGTCACGGCCAATGGTTGAAGACTTCTCTGTATTCTTACCTGGTTTTGAGATGTCCCAGGGAAAAAATAGTCCATAACTGAGCCTCTCCGCCTTGTCCTGAACACGTGGAAAGCTATTGTTTTCATGAACGAGCATCAGCTGGTGTGGAAGTATTTGTTGAGAATCTGTGAGTTCCCTTGGTGTTTTGGAAGAGACTCATGAAGCCAAGATAAGACAAAGGAAAAGAGAGAATAAAGACACAAGTTCCCTTTTTTGGTGAAATATCATTTTTTTCTAACTCCTGCAATGAAGTGAAGGAATGTTAGGATGGTGGTTGTTTGGGGCTTTCTTCTATTTCATTTTCAATCAATAAATCCGGAAGGAATGGTTCCATTTGGGGGAGGGGAGAGCCCACCACAGGGACTGCAGGCTCAGGCAGACTGTGCCTATGATCAGGAACAAAATGAAAAAGCCCAATGGTGCCTCTTGCTCAGCCAGACCTCTGCTCAGGGGACCTCCCTGTTTGCCCACCAGGTTGAATCATCTCCTTTTCCAGAAATCACCCTGCAACCCCACCTCCCCCCACCCTGTAATCCTCAGTCTGATTCCTCGAGCTTTCTTCACACTGTGACCCATCTCCCTCCGCCTCCCCTGGCCCTTCCCAGTTCCCCCTTCTCCAGGGCTCCCCCAGGCTCCTCCAGGCTGGTCCACGGTTTTCCAACTTTTTCAGGTCACATTCTGAGTGTCAAGATGTCGCAGAAAAGAAAAAGAAAATTATTCCCTGTGACTTGATTTCATAAAAATAGAATGGATTTTATAAAAAGAAGAGGACAGGAGTGGCCTTTGTTCACCTAGTAGTTACTCTAATTATAGATGGTTGGGTGTCCTGGGCAACCATATTGGGTGACGGGAGGGTTGCGTCAGACAGGATGTCTCATTTCCAGCTTCCCTGGTCAATGCCCTGTGCGTGCCCTCATCAGCATTTTAAAATTACAACCTGATTGTTACCCAAATGGGAAGTCTTTCCATTAGCCGAGTTGCAGCCTGCAATTTTATATTACCAAAGAGATGTAATTCCCAGGGCCTGGCTTTATTCACCCAGATTTCAGTGACTTTCTATGTCCCTGGAAGTAATAGCCATTTTCTTTTTCACCGAAATGACAGACATTAAGGTGTTTCAACTGGAAGAAGAAAAAATGGATTTTTCTTTTCCAATATCCTTTTTTTTTTTTTTTGAGGGGGGGTGGTTGTGAGGATTGAACCTAGGAGTGCCTTACAACTAAGCCACATCCCCAGCCCATTTTATTTTTAATTTTGAGACAGGATCTCACTAAGTTGTTTATATCCTCATTAGGTTGCTGAGGCTGGCCTCAAACTTGCCATCCTCTTGCCTCAGCCTCTCAGGTCACTGAGAAACAGCCATGTATCACCATGTCTGGCTTCCAATAGCCTTAGCTATTGTTATTTTGCAGTGAAATTGCTGTCTTAAGCATGAAGATGTCATAAGCCCAACACTCAGATTAGGAGTGTCCTCTCCCATAGAGCCTAGAACTAGAACTAAGAGAAAAGCCTGACAATGAATTCAGCACCTCTGAATTTATTTATTACCTTTTCCTTGGCTTTTTATACAAACAGACTTCTTGGATTATTTTATTTTTTTTAAGATACAGCTCTTTGAACTGGCAGCTCTAACACAGGTGACTGACTGACTGTCCACAAGCCACACCCAGCCAGCTGACATATTTAGTTTGGCCCACATGGTGTTTTTGGAAAGTAGGAATTAGTCGTCAACATTTTAAAGACTTACATAAAAATATATGTTTATATAAAATGCACAGATTTCTATAAATAAAGGTTTATATTAAAATACAGACTCATATGTTGTCTTAGGAAAAATAAAACCAGCCAGGGCAGCCCTGAGGCGTTATTTCTAAGGGTGGTGGACGTGGAACATTCACCCAACAGGCAACACACAAGGAGGGCTTATTCACAGGAAGGGCGGGACTGGGAAGGTGACCAGTTTTCTCCCATGCCTGTATTTCTAGGCCTGAACCTTAACTCCAGTGAAAATTCAGTTTTGTTGCTACTGTATACCACGGTGAACCTAAACACATCTTCCTTAAAAAAAAAAAAAAAAAAACTGCCCAAAGATCTGGGTTTCTAAAATCAGCACAATAGGCTTCTTTCCCAACCATGAAATCAGTTTGAATTCTTCTCTTTTGTTCCCTGCTATTCATCTTCCCCATCAGCCACCATGTCCTGCTGTCTATTCCTTCAAAACCCCACTAAGAGGGGACAGTGACGCACACCTGTAAAACCAGCAAATTGGGAGGCTGAGGCAGGGGGTTTGCAAGTTTGAGGCCAGCCTGGGCAACTCAGCAAAACCCTATCTCAAGATAAAAAATAAAAAGTGTTGGGGGCATAGCTGAGTAATAGAGCACTTGCTATAGTATGCTGGAGGCCCTGGGTTTAATCTCCAGGACCATTAAAAGAAAAAACCTAAGTAAAAAGGTAACCACCAGCCACAAAAGCACTTAAAATGTAGCTAGCATAAACTGAGCTATGCTATAAGTGAAAAATACATACTAGATTTTTAAACACTAGTTCTAAAAAAAAAGGAAAAGAAAAATCTAACTCGTTAATAATTTTATGTTGATTGCTTATTGAAATAGAGGTAGGAAAGAATAGGGGGAAGAGACAAAAAGAAAGAGAAAAGGAAGAAGAGACTATACCTTTAACCAGAAAGCTGCTAAAGTTGCTCCTCTTTCCTAGAAACTTTTTTTTAGTACTTTCCTAGAAACCTATGATATACGGTACTCTCCCAACATGATCAACTGACCAGCAAATGGAGAAGACATCAACTTAAGCATCCTGGGAACCAACAGACCACCATAAACCATCCTGCGATCAGGCTGATATCATCCCCACACACCTTGCCATGCCCACTCCTCACCCAGTTTCCTTTAGAAGAACAACCTAAGAACCTCGAAAGCATCTCACAGTCTCAAGAGGTCCCTCATTGTCCCTTGAACTGTGTATTTCTTGATTTCCTAGATAAACCATGTGCCTCAATATCTGATGCAGGCTAAAATTCTTCTCCGTCACACACAGAGGACCCTGTCAAGGACCCTGTCATCCTGAGTTGAGATTCCTGTCTCCAAGACTTCCTCAGACCCTCTCTGGTGACAAAATGACATTTTCATCATATTGGGCTAAAAAAAATGTAGTATTGAATTGATTTGTCCACTTATTTTTTACCATTTTAAATGTATCTTCAAGAAAATGTAAAATTACTTATGGAGCCCAGATGTGCGGCCTATATTGTCTTTCCGTTGGACAGCATTGCCTTAAAACATCTCTTAAAATTTTCTGAACCTTCTGGCCTCACTATCATCACATTAGCCTCTCAAGTACTTTCATTCCCAGAGTGTTGCATCAGTCCTCTAAAAACTCCTAGGCATTCTTCCCCTTCTAATCTGTTCTGCACACCCTGGCGATCTCTATCTTCCTAAGACACCACTTTTATCATGAAGCACTTCTGCTCAAAAACTAACAGAAGCTTTCGTCTCTACCCCCATAAATTCCAAACTCTTAATAACAAACTGATTATAGCTTCCCTTTTAAAACCTTATGTACTTTATGTAATTCTCCCAACAACCTAGCACCTAGCATGCCAGACTCAGTTTTCTAAATAGAACAGAAAGGACTGCAGTATTTGGCTGAGCTGGGAGAAGGGCATAGAAGCACCTTTGATCTTAAAAACTACAAAGATCCAAACAGCAGTTCTTTTCACTTACAATGTTCTATATAATACTTCACAACTGGAAAAGGAGCAATCACATCTGTGCATCTTCAGAGAACATTGTTGTTTGTTTTTTAAACATATTTTTAGTTGTAGATGGACAGAATACCTTTATTTTGTTTATTTATTTTTATGTGGTGCTGAGGATTGAACCCAGTGCCTCACACACCCAAGGCAAACGCTCTACCACTGAGCCACAACCTTAGCCCCAAGAGAACTTTGTTTTTACATATCAATTGAGAAAAGAAACGATTACATTTGCATCTCAGAAAACTCAAACCAGAAATCTAACCAGAAACACTTATGTGATATAGTGCTCTTTGCTCATCCATTCTAAGAATATATATAATTTTGTCATAATTTGGGTAAATCTGAACTACACCAATCTAAAACTTTGCGATTTAACAATAATTAGAATCATTCCATCTTAAAATTTGAAGACATGAATTAAAAATTGGCCACTAATTATAAATCCAAGGCTGGCAGAACTTCCAATTCGCAAAATGTTTTAAGAGTAATTCCACACAGGTGCAACACACATTTAGCCTGGGGGAGAAAAATCCTTTGTCAGAATTCATCTCGAATTACAAGAGTTTCTAATTGTGCTACCTCTTGGAGACTTTATCCCTTTCCCAAACTACTCCATCTTAGGATACTTTCATTTTTGCAGCTACAAATCAGCTCTTGTTAGCAAAGTCATTTGGCGCACAGATCTTGAAAGAAAACTACACATTCTATCATCTATTGTCACTTTAGATGAATTGTTTTGCCACTCAGGGCTTCAATAGCTTCTTCTATAAATTGGGTACAATTATACTTTTTACACAGGGTTCCATAAGAACTCAACAAGATAACATACATAGTTAACGCAGTGCCTGGCATTAGTAAGATTTCTCAACTGCCCAATAGATAATTTCCTATGTGCCTAGCCTAGCAGTTCTGTTTGGGGAACTTTTCTCAAAGCAGTGTAAGGACTCTGCAAAAGGGTGGGGCTTTGGCGTCTAACCCCGTCTACTAAATTCCGTAAGTTTAATAGGCAAAGGGTTACACATGACCGGGGCTTGGGTGGGGTGGGAAGCAGCGCGGCCGCCTGTCTCCTCGCGGCTCTCTGACGCAGACGCCAGACCGCAGCCAGCAGGTCCAGCCACAGCTGCGCTAATTCTTGGCTCCTCGCTCTCGACTGGGTGGCTCTGGCAATGAAAACACTACCACGTGGCCTGCTGCCTCGGCTTCACGCACATTCGACCAATGGAGAGCCAGTCGCCGATCCGGGGGCGGGTCTTTAGAAGAACGGTTCCGCCCACAGTCGCCACGGATTGGTCAAGGGGGCGGAGCTCGCCCGCCGCGGCCTGGGCTCATGGCCAATGGTGGCTGACGGAAGAGCCCCGCCCAGTCAGCTGCTCGGTNAGCTACGGCTTCCCGGGTCGAGCCCCCGATGGAGGCCGAGGCCATGGACGTGCCCCCAGGCGGGGTCGAGGCGGCGCTCAGCTGCTTCTCTTTCAACCAAGACTGCACGTAAGCTGCGGCGCCAGCCCCTGCCGGGGAAGTGGGAAACTGAACGCAGCGAGCGACCTAAGGGTGGTGTCCAGAACGCGACCGGTGGCGAGAGAGGCGCGGGCTTGCCAGCCAGAGGGCCTCGGCAGGACAGCCAGCTGTGGCATCGCAGGGGTCGGGGTCCTGTTGGCCTACTCCCTCGGTGGGGTTTGATCCACTGTGACACCCCCGCCTGCCGAGAGGCTGGAGAGGATGAAGGGAGGAAGTGAGCAAAGGGAGTGGAGCTGAGGAGGCCTCGGGATATGGGGGGTGAGGAGGACAGGGCGGTGGGAAAGCTAGTGACCTAAGTGTGGGGTTCTGAGAAGGAGGGGCAGTATCCAAAACAAAGGAGATGGAAGTAGAGGGGAAAGTCGCAAGTTAACCCGAAACGATGTAGTTAGGGCCCAGGAAGATGGGAGTACAGGAAAAACTTTCCCATTTGTCCTTGAGCATCTCAACGTGGCATCTGGGCAGGGCCTCATACTAAGAGGCAGCCTATCCCTGCGGCCAGGCCAGCCCCAGAGCAGAGCATCTTTCCTGGCCACTTTAGATGTAAGAAACCTTTTCATTTCTCTGATTGTTTTCCCATTGCCCAGCCAGCCACGCAGAATCCCCTCTGGGAGTCCAGGGGCCCTTTCCTGGGCCCTGACTGCTTTCTCTCCCGGAAGCTGGAGCTCCAGCCTGTTGCTTTGGAGTAGATTTTTAATGTTTCACTTTGGTGTTCACTTTTGGACTTTGGTCACAGAACTGGGGATTACTGAACTGCGCTTCAGGCATATGCAGGGTTGTCTTAGAAGCAAAGGCCTGTTTCTTTCCTTCTTTTCCCGGCAGCAGTCCTGGGGACCATATGGAATAATCTCTTTGGAATGTGCACCCAGAGCATCAGGCAGATCAGGCAGGGATGGCCACTTCCCTGTTTCCCACTTCCTGCTGTACCAGTTTCTGTTGTGTTCCTTGTCTGGAGTCAGGGGACTAGCTGAGCTATGCTAATATTGAACATTCAGTGGTGTAATTAAGGCCATCGAGTACCATAAGCAGCCCTGGTTGCCTTTCCCTTTGTGTTTGTTTAAAAATACCCTGTACTGAACAATATGCCTTTGTTTGAAAAAAAACTGTATGTGTAATCAAGTAGCTTGACAGCTTGATTAGATGAATGGCTTTCAAGCTTTTTTTTTTGACCACAACCCACAATAAAAATCACATATTAGAACATCTCCCAATACCCATATAGTAAAATATTTGCAAATATTATGTGCAATACCCTCTGGTATTTTTCATGTCTTTTTTTTTAAGCTGCTTGCAATCTACTGAACTGTTTTTAAGATCTGCACATGGGTTGAAACCCACATGATAGAACAGATAAAATTCTTAAGTTTTGTAAGAAATATTTTGCAAGAGAGTGTGTCTGTTGAAATGCCTGGGTGATGTTTTTCTTCTCAATTAAACACAGGTTAAGGAAAGCAGTTAGTTTACTTCTAAGTAGTAAATATTCCAAATTCTGCATTGTGATATTATTAGATTTGAAAAAATATATACAGTTATTTGCTGAAGTTATTAAATAATTCTAGAGTCAGTTCCAGCTTTCTATAGCAATTGGATCTGAATGTTATTTTCAAAACTGTAGGGTGCTTTGAAAATTAACTTCCTTAGTTCCTACTGTCAGTCGTCTTTTCTTGGATGAAGACTCTGCTGGGCATCTCTGTCTCACCTATAAATAAAAGTCCTTGTCACACAGTCAATTTGAGCCACGGAAGGTATGACATTGGATTTTAAAATAAGTCAAGCCCCTTACTGAATGTATTCAGAGATGTCAATGTGTCTTTTTCTATAAATATAGGCTGAGTTTGGAGTCCAGTATGTCTAGAAAAGCTGGGTACAGAGAACCAATCCTTACCAGTGTCCTATGTTCCAACTTTGTGCTTGGCACTATGTTATATACCTCGGATATATTTTTAAATTTGATTAGTGATATGTATTTGCCCCAAACTCCATTCCTATGAACAGTGATTAGAATTTTGTTTCTCTGTTCAACTTGGTGCTTAGTGAAAATATTTTGAATTACTATATATGAAAGTCATTGTCATTTACATTAATTCAGAAGTTGTCAAATATCAATTTTTCAATATTGGGGAAAAAAGAATTTTGTTTCTATTAAAAGGTCTTATGGATAAATAAGGTCTAAGTCTGAATTTCTTGATTCCGAGTCTCAGTAGACATTAAAACATAATAGTGATCACTCTGACATTTTCTTATGTATAAAATTATTCTGAGCCAGACACAGTATTACATGCTTGTAGTCCCAGCCACTCCAGAGACTGAAGTGAGAGGATCATTAGAGCTGACAAGTTTGAGACCAGCACGGGCAATATGGCAAGACCTTGTCTCAAAAACCAAAACAAACCAAAATTCTTCAGTTCCAGGATCAGGGCTTACATTTTGAAAATTACTTTAAAAGTCACTAAATCTTGGGCTGGGGGGTAAAGCTTAGTTGGTAGAATGCTTGCCTTGCATGCATAAGGCTCCGGCTTCAATCCCCAGCACCACCAATAAATAAATAAATAAATAAATAAATCTTTTAATTAATTTAATTAATTATTATTTTATAAGACTCTAGTTACAGTATTTTATTTTTCTTTACAATCTTTACAAACCTTAGCTTGCAACTAAATGTGTCTATATGTAGGTGCAAAAACTTAAGTGAAGAAAATTTAGTAATCTTTAGAGAATATATTTTCAAGTTCTAAGATATTCTTCACTTGCTTGCTTTTTCTGGTACTGGAGATAGAATCCAGGCACATTTTAGCCCTGAGCTCCATCTCCCACTTTTAAATTTTTTATTTTGAGACAGGGTATCCCTAAGTTGCAGAAACTGGCTTCAAACTTTCGATCCTTCTACCTGCAGCCTTCTGAGCACTGGAACTACAGGGGAGTGTCACTGCACCTGGCTCCTCACTTTTTTACAGTTCTGTTTGTCTGCGGTTCTGGACACCAGTCTCCACTTCTAACTGTACTACTGCTGTCATGCAAATATTTAGATACCATTTTAGCTACTCAACAGGTCGGTGATAGGGAGGGCTACAGGAAAGAACCAGCTACCTTGTTGATCAAAAGTTGACTGTAATCACCTGTCCCTGTGTCTCAGGAAAGAGCTAATGTTTGGATAGGGGAAAAAAAAATTCCAGGGAAAAATCATGTGACCTCTTTTTTAAGATGGTGAAACCAGAGCCTTGGCACCCAGGCTTGTACGTGTCTTATTTTAATGTTTGTGTCCCTGGGAAGGACGAATCTCACCGTTGCATATATTTGTTTGAAAATGAAGGAGTTGGACTAAACTATTTTAAGGTCCATTTCAATTCTGACATCCCACCTTCTGAGGACGGAAGTGTCCAGGGTCAGGCTGCTTATTCTGAGTTTGTTCTGTGCAAGTGTCTGGTCATCCATGCAATGCTGAGAGCACAGAGGGAGAGAGCTGGGTGGGGATTCCCAGGAGCTGGACAAAGTTAACCTGTTTTGCTCTTGTCATGAGAACAGGAAAATCTGAAATCACACCTTGCTTTCATCCACCAGTTGAAAAGTAGAAAATTAAGAAAACTAGATTTTTCTTTCTTTTCTTTTTTTTAAGCCCACATTGAACTAGATAGGTATTTAGTTTTTATTTTATTTGTTAGTTATAATAATAGCTTTATAGTACCTAGCACAAAGGAGAGTTCTCAACCCTGGCTGCACATGAGTACTTGAACTTAAAAAAATAAAATTCAGTTAAGCTCCCCAATTGAGTTTATAAGTTTATAAAGTACTTTATATACTTTATCAGGGATGTTTTCTTGGCAACTGATAAAAGGAGGCATCTATACAATTTTACCTACCAATGATCTACTCTACTAGGCACATATGTTTCTTTTTAAAATGCAAAAACAAAAATGTCATTAAAAAATAATGTACCTCTTGGTAAAGTGTGTCTCAAACAACAAGAAGACCCCTTAAATGTGTTGCAAGGGGAGCTATTATGAATAGTCTTAAACATTCCATCTCTCCTGTACCTGCCCAGCTGGGCAAATGTCATCTCTGATAAGTTCCAAACTTCAATGACAAAGCCCAGGCAGTTTCTATCTCTACACCATTTATATATATATATTATACATACACATATATATCATATATAATATATATACACATATAGATGCAGAATCTAGTGATATATATACACACACATACATACACACACACACACACACACACACACACACACATATGGCTTTTGATCTTTTTTTCCTTTTACTGTACCTGACTGCCTGCCACAGTGTGTTTTGCCATTTAGAAAGTTACAGAGGATCTGAGCCCCTGAAGATGGATGTTTACCTGCATCTTCTGAGCCTAGGGAGAAAGGGGTATCTATTTTTCAGATGGATCTGTGGTTGGAATACAGTATCTGTTGTAATTCCCACGCTGTCATTATCTTCCCCAGATCCCTAGCAATTGGAACCAAAGCTGGCTACAAGCTGTTTTCTTTGAGTTCTGTGGAGCAACTGGACCAAGTCCATGGAAGCAGTAAGTGTGTGTGAGAGAGCGGTGGGGGGAGGGGAAGAGAGAGAATGATCTCAGGGACACCAAATCCTCTCTCTAGACTTTAATCTTCAGCCTTCTGATTTTCACTCCTTTAATCATCAAACTTAAGGAGTCAGTATTTTGCAGGCCTGCATCCACTTGCTTTAAAAAAAAAAAAAAAGCCCGAGGAAGCTCTTATTAAAATTTTGCACTAGCTTAAGTAACATTTGCTTTCTTGATTAAGAGATCCTTCATTTGAAATCAAATTGCTGACACTTTTCCATATACTTGTATGCACAGTCATCCATTTTTTTAATTGTCAAACCCAAAGGTCACTTGTGACTTCTTTCCCGATGTTTTATTGGCACTGCAGAATGTTGATCCCATTCAATCAGGGTGGAATTTCATTTGCTTCAATAAAGCAACACTATCCTATTTACATGGCCCATATTAGATGCTGAATTATTTCTAGTGAATATTAAAAATAATGCAGCTTATTGATATGACTCTCTGGTCTTCTCTGGGTAATTCTGAATACCATCATGATAGTGAAGAATACACAGCCTTTCAGTTTCCTGGGAAGAAAATGATTTAGTAAATGATATTTTGGGTTCCTAATTTATTTCTAAGAAGTTATTTCTAACAAACCATTTTTGTGAATATTTTGCTCTGTATGCACCTCATATTGTTCCCTATGGGACTTGCCCAAGCGCAAGCAAGGCACACATGTGACCAGGTGGTCTCAGAAAGACACCGAGACCTTACCTGTAGGTGCTCAGAAGGCTTACTGACCTACCTTACTCTTGAGAACAGTAGTACTTTCCTGATCATAATACTCATTTCCAGGTGTTTTTCAATAGGCTAGGGATTCTAGAGAGGGAGGGACAGCACAGCACAATGGGGAGAGGGTACATAATTAACTGTGTTACTGTCCCAGCTCCCAAGAGTGGTATCCCTCTAGCAGGACAAGAAGAACTCTGAATATAGGGACTTCCAGGTAATCACTCCTTCAAAACCTTCACAGGGCAAGGATAGATTGAGATTGTCCCAACCTCCCAAATGTACTTTATGGAGCAAACAGTGGAGCCCTTGGGCCTGGAGAGGTGATACCACTGTGTACACCACACCCGAAGTAGCTCTGGAGATCCTGAGTTTGTGACCCAGTCACTAGTGTCTTCTTTGCTGTAGATATTTAAGGAAAGGACTAGAAGCGCTGCCTTGGGACATGGTTAAAACTCCCTTGGGGGAGGTGGGTCACTGTAAGTATGTGCTGACCGAGGGCACCCAGTCAGCAAGACCTCAAGCCCATTAGTGACCCTGCATACACTGTGCCCAGTGTAGCGAGCCATCCTGAGGCCTTGCCACTGCTTTCCCTCCCAGATGAAATCCCTGACGTGTACATTGTGGAGCGCCTCTTCTCCAGCAGCCTGGTGGTGGTGGTCAGTCACACGAAACCCCGGCAGATGAATGTGTATCACTTCAAGAAGGGCACAGAGATCTGTAATTACAGCTACTCCAGCAACATCTTGTCCATAAAACTGAACCGGCAGGTAAGGAGGCCATAAATTCCTCAGGCTTTTGAGGCTTCTGCTCACTGGAGCCAAAGAAATGTTGAACATCTTCAAAGAGGACTGTCTTTGAAACACACACCACTAGAGAGGGTTTTAACACGCAGCCTGGTGTCATAGTGGGCAGCGTGAAGAGTGCCTACTCCATGTGCTGGTTTTAGTGATGTGTCTTCCCTCGTCTTTACTGGCTCCTGTTCTCTCTCAGCCAGTGTTGGCCACTGGCTGGCTAGGTGCACCTTCCCCTGGGTGCAGGCTGGACACCAGTAAGGATGGGTCAGAACTCTGGCTCGGGTCTGTCTAATGAGCAGCCACAGGGACACCTTAAGCCAGAGGAATGACTCTTCTGGTCTTGGCCCTAGATAGTGGCATTCATTGCAGATGGTAGCCAAGCCTCTGAAGACGAGATGTCTGTGTGAAGCATGGTCCTCCTGGGTTAGCGCTGCAGCCAGTCAATGTGATCCCCCTCCTTGGCCATCTGCATGGGCTTTCCTGGTGGGCCAGTTTTGTTCCCATTTTCCCTTCTCCAACTGACCCTTAAAGATATTTTCTTTTAGTGTTTTCTTTGTTGAAGGTCGGACTATTCTTATCTCAAATATGTACTATATCCCCTTTAAAATATCAATTCTTGTTAATTGGGATATTAATAAATTTTCCTTGGAATTACTGACTTTATATCCTATGAGGGGCCCATGGTATTTTAATTCACTGCTGAAAGACTTGGAAGAAAAGGGTTCCTAAGTATCTGTTTCCTGAATGACTATTAAATAAATAAATAAAGAGACCCTTTGTGTAAGTTTTCAGAGCTATGTGTTCAATGAAGTACCCAGGAAAAGGGAGATGGCGGCATTCATTGAGGACAATGTTTTTTCATTCTTTGCATCTAAACTATTAAGTGCTGATTAATTTTTTTTTTTTTAACAATGAGACAAATGAGGTGCTTTCCTGAGTTTCTGAGAAGGAAGAGATTGTGGCTTTGAGTCAACCAGCTATTGTGACTGATTATCTTTCCACTGAAGTCCATAGGAAGCAGGGTGGTAAAGATGGCCTGAGAAATGGAAGATGGGGGCTTTTCAGGGAAGAGTAGCAGATGTGAAGAAGAAAAGAAGTGCAGGCTTCAACAAGGGAGGGAAAGGAAATTTGCAAGTTTTCTACTTGAAGGCTTTGAAGCAGAATTCTTGGCTCCAGTGCTTTCTCTTAGATCTGTTAGTAGCATGTTAAGTTTTATTGCAAAATTTTTTACTTTTGCACAGAGTAGTGGCCAGTATTTAAAAGTAGTGGCTTTTTCTTTTTTCTTTTTTTGCACCTAACTATCTTTTTGAGACTGCTTAGTCAAATGTTCTATAAAGATCAGAACCTTCAAATAGTATGTCTTGTATTTACTTGTATGATTTCTCTCTTCCTCCCTGGTATTTTCATTAGCAAACGGGACAAGGAAGGATTGTTCAAGTATCTGTCAACCTTTAGGCACCAGCCTCTGCTCAGTAAAGTACTTGTCAACTTCAGGCTCTTATCCCTCATCATCTGGGGAACAGGAAAGCGCCCAGCACGAGGCTCAAGGACAGCCAGACCTACCGGTCATCCTTCCTTGAGCATTTCTTCTCCTAAGGAAATTAGCTGAAGCAGATCTGGAAAGTGTTTAAGGTTTGCATTTCTTAAAACGTCCAGATTTGGAACTTAACTTTGGCTTGGGCAGTTCAGGGCTGCAGCCTCTTCTTGCCAGGTTGGGCGGGGGGTGGGGGTGGGGGGCACCTGCAGAGATACCACCCAAGCGAAATGAAAAGGGGGAAGTTGGTGTGTCTGTCCTGCAGTAGTCAGCCCACTCCGGCATCTTCAGGCACACAGTCCTACAACACCAGGGGAAATTACAGATGTGCATAGGAGTTATAAGGAAATAAAATCCCCATTTTCCTCTAAATATAAAGAAAGAAAAAAATACTTAGGAATTGTGTTTCATTTTTAGTTGGTATTATTTCCCCTTGTATTTAACTGGAAAATGTATTTACAGAATAAAGACAATAAACAAGATATATTTAGAAACACAAACTTTTACAATTCCTTGACCATCTGCTCCCTGCTATTCAACTACAGATTGATCAGACCGAAGCCTTTGAGGCTAAGTCTCTGGTGCTCAAAGGTAAATTCTGTAAACTTTTCTTAATTTATAAAAAGGAGTTCTTTTTGATGTGGTGGTGCACACCTGTAATCCCAGTCACTCAGGAAGCCGAGACAGGAGGATCAAGAGTTCAAAGCAGCCTCAACAAAAGTGAGACCCTAAGCAACTCTGTGAGACCCTGTCTCTAAATAAAATATAAAATAGGGCTGGGGGTGTGGCTCAGTGGTCAAGTGCCCAAGTTGAATCCCTGATAACAAAATAAATAAATAAATAAATAGGAGTGATTATATATAAAATGTAAAAAAGTAGATGGAAGTTAGAGTAATGGGCCGAGCTGAAACAAGGCCCTGGTTCTGCTGAGACTGGCTGAGTTCTGGTTGAGATGGTTAAGAATACAGTTACCAGGCTGGGTTCAACCTCAGTTGCTCTCGCGCAGCTAAATGCCTCCTCCTCCCGAGCTTCTGTCTGCTTCTCTCCCTTTTTATTCTTGTCTGCAGCCAGCGTGGGGGGTGACCTGAAATTCAGCTGAGTGGGACACAGAGCAGATGGTGCTGTTGGAGCTCGTGGGAGGGGCTGCCAGCAGGGTGCTGTTGGGCCCTGCTGTCCTGGGGACCCCTGCGGGGCTAGGCGGAGCTGGAGGAAGACAGTAGGAACCTCAGGACCTAAACAGCCATAGAGTAATATCAGGCACTCCAGGGCCTAGGCTGGTGACTGGCAAAGACATTGGGTAAATCAGAGACTAAATATTCACGGAGAAATACTAATATTTGTCATCAGTGTTGAGACCCTGTTAAAGGTATTTTTACCTCTCAGCACTCAGTCTGAGGTCTTAATTAAAATAGAAAAAATGTTTGAACTTTATTTTTCTGCCTGGTTAAAGTCAACAGTCTCCATTTTTCTGATCTGTGAAGAGGCTTCCTGGGAGGAGAGCCTGCCACATTTCTGCAGTATTTTTAGGTAACTGATGTTCTTGGAATCAAAGGAACTGGCTGAGAACAGTGGTTCTCAAAACTGGCTGAGCCTCATAATCACCTGGGGTACTCCTTTAGAGATGCCCCAAACTGGAACCTCCAGGGGAGAGTCCAGGGCTCGCTCCTTGAGGGATTCTGGTCCTCAACCAAGCCTGAGAAGCTCCAGCCTGGGGAGCCAAGTCAGGCCTGTGTGGGGCAGAGGCAGCTGCTCCGATCAGGGAAGCTGCCTTCTCTGCACCCCCTCCCCAGCCCCAACACCTGCACCTGCACCCAGATCACATCACATTCCCCAAAGCAGAGCACCACGGTTGGGAAGAGATGCTGAACCTGACCAGCTAGCATCTGAAGAGGAAAGGAATGGAGAGTGCCTGAGGGTGGGGCTGAGCCCAGGGGAGCCCTGGGGTTGGGGCTCAGGAGGGGCCCTCAAGGTGAGGGCCTAGGGATTCATCAGTTCCCTTTACCAGGGCTCAGGGAATGGCCCAGAGGTGGTTCAAGAGGAGAGTTTAAGTGGAAAGGAGGCAGAGCTGGTAATTAGAGGTCAAGCATCCCTTATGCAAAATGCTTGGGACCAGAAGTGTTTCAGAGTTATTCAGATTTTGAAATATGGGCATAGGCTTTGCTGGTTGTTCATCCCTAATCTGAAAATCCAAAATCTAAAATGCCCCTAAATCTGAAAGTCTGTAGCACTAGAGGTCAAACTTTACTGGCACATTCAAATTTTTTGCATTCGGGATATTCCACATGAATTTGCAGAGGGGTGAGATTTTGGCTATACAGAAAGCGCAAAGAAATCCTCGTTTGTGTAAGAGGGAGAACTTTGTTACCATTATTGAAAGTCATCCTGTCAAGTGGGGACAAGAATGGAGGTGGTTACCCAAAATTGTCTTAAGTGAAAAAAGGATTTTACTCAAGTGTACAGATATCCCCGTTCTAAAGGGAAATACCAAAGGATGGAAGGAGAAAACCCAGTTTCTAAATAAAATTTCTTAGGATCTTATAGTTTAAGTTTCTGTTCCAATGGATAATGGTGTGTGTGTGTGTGTGTGTGTGTGTGTGTGCGCATGCGTGCGTGTGCATGTAAATACATAAACATAATCTTCAAAAGGCATCATCAAAATTCTTTCTCCTTTACGCATAGACTCAAGTTAGGACTCATAAGGAGGAGAAGCATTTGATGTGGATTTGGGGGCCTTTTACAAGGAACTGGTGTGGGAGATTGATGGGTCTGTGTGATTACAGAGGCTGCTGGTGTGTCTGGAGGAGTCCATTTATATACACAACATTAAAGATATGAAGCTGTTGAAGACCCTCCTGGATATTCCTGCAAACCCAACAGGTGAGATCTAACCGTGAGACCAAAGCCCCCAGCTCATGGGCAATCTTCTTTCCTAAGCTGTGTTTTCTACCTAGACTGAAAACCTGAACACCCCGTAGACTTCCTAAGTCTTAGTGGTGTTTACCTTGAAGTTTCATCTTAATGGCTGCAGATTCAAATTGCGTGAGGCTGTGCGTCCTGCAAGAGGAGTGTGGGGCCTATCACTGCAGCCCAAAGGAAGCACCTTTCATCTGGGACCTGTGTTAGCAAATGGGCCGAGGCATGTAAGGTAACACGTAGGAGATTTTGCGTGCCTGATGTTCAAAGGTGTTTACCCCCACTGTTTGCGTTCATTCATTACAGAGTAGGTGTAATAATTAGAGGCAGGTTTTGACTTGGTGTGTGTGTGTGTGACTAGGAGAAAGACATTTAGTACATTACAAAGAGCTCTCTGACTTGGGTAATAATGCTAGGATTTCAGATTTAACTAAATTCTCAGGATTTAACACTGTTTAATACATTTCTGGTATTTAAGACTGGGAATAATTAGGATTTGTTAGATTGAAAGAGCAGATGATAATATGTATAAATCTGTCGAGCTAGAAGTGAACAGAAAAAAAAAAAATTCTTTTTGGGGGTGGAGAATCACCACCTGAGGGCAATCTATGTATCTTAGGACTCAGGTTAATACTTATACATTGTATTCCAACTTAGTACCATTAAGTGACTGCTTCCCTTTACTGTGTCTTCCTAATTCTTTAATATTCGACCCATTTCAAGATCCACGTGGCTCTATGACCTGGACTTTAAGAGCCTTGGTTTCCTTCTCTGTAAGATAGGATGATAAGAGCCATCCACAGCATCATCAGAGCCTTTTAAATGGGGCAGTGATTGCTGAAGTGACCAGTGCAGCCTCTGTACAGTGAATATTTACAGTACTTCCTTTCTTCCTCTTCATGTCAGTTATGTCTGGCCCTTTGCTGTGGACCTCAGGACTTTGCAGGGGGTGAGGGGGTGCTCAGGCCTCACACAGGCTAAGCATGTGCTTTACCACTGAGCAGCACCCCCCACGCCCTTCATAACACTGAGGCTGTTTTAAAGTTCTATGAGATAATGACTTTGAAACAAAGTTCGCAAAAGGGAAGGAGAGGTTGTGATGGTTTCTGTTTTAAGAATGAAGGGCTGAAACATCTGGAAAAGTGGTTTTTTGCAGATGTTCTGCAGCATGGGTACCAACAGGTGCAGATATGGCAGCCGTCCACTGGGAACCCAAAACCTAGCTGGCACTAGTTCCCCGAGAGGCTATCCCAGGCCAGTACGAGCGGGGCCCTCGTGGCCTTTGGTGTTTAACTGTAGGGTGTGACAGCAGATGGGACGATGTGTCCTACCTGTGGCATGAGAGGCTCGCTTGTCCAAGCCGAGCTCCCAGGGGTGGCCTGAGCTGGGCCCTGATGGGTGTGCTCTCGGTGTCCTTGATGAGCGGTAGGTTGGGCGCAGTTAATCCACTTCCTGCCTCACACCTGTCCCACACTTGGCCATTCAGGCCAGAAGCAGGGCTCCTTCAGCACAGAGGCAAGTCCCCCAGCCCCCGCAAAAAGGGAAGTTCTTCCCCATTTGGTCTTATTTTTAATCAAATGTACAGCATGTGTCACTTAACGCTGGGGATGTGTTCTGAGGAAACGTGCCACTAGGTGAGTCCGGTGTTGTGTGGACACCCCAGCATGTACTTGCATAAGCCTGTGTAGTGCAGCCCATGACACATGGGCGTGTGCTGCACCCCGTCATTTAGGGGGCCATCATGGATGGAAAAGTCCTTACACGGTGCACAACTGTACTTGTTTATCCTAAGCTCAGAAAACTGGTTGATTGCCTTACATTTTGTGGTGAGGCAAAACAGGGAGAAAATAAGGATTATAAGCTTGGGGTTATTTCTGTTTCTTGTTAGAGAGAAATTGCTTATAAAAGGAATAATTTTTACCTTCGGGAAAATTAGAAGTGATGGGAAGCATTTTCTTGATTTTGGATAAACATTATAAAAGGATCCAGGCACAGAGCAAGCATTTCCTCCAGAAAGACCAGGCTCAGGTTGACCGAAATGGGATCTTTTATTCCTCTGATGTTCTCTGGAGTGATGGCCCAAGACCCTTTTCCAATCCCAAATTTGTAATTATCACCTTGGCTCCAACTAAGCTCCCTTCCTACTTCAGTAAAATGAGATGATCATTTTGTAGCCCACAGAGTGACATGGGGAAGATTAACTGAGGTCATATGTGACAGAGCCAAGGCAAGTGGCGTGTCCACGTGACTGGTCATCTAGGCTCCCTCACTGTCCCCCCTCGTCCCATAGAACAGCCCCCATGAAGGCCAAAGCTTCAGTGACATGACCAGTTCCTCGCTTGGGAACCTTCAGAGGTCTCCAAGCCATCAAAGCCATGAGTCTAAAATCCTCAGAGTCCCCTTTGTGTTCTCATTCTCCAGTTTATTTTCTGAACAAGAATATGAGATGGAAAGTCAGGCTCTGGATTTATAAATCCTTACTGAGTACAGAAGGAGAACAGAATCACTTGTGTAATTAGCTTTAGCACACAAATTCTGAATGTATGAAAAAAATTTTTCATCTAGTGAACTACAGCTAAGCTAGACCTAGAGTTCCCCTGTTGCTTCATGCTTGGTATCTAGCAAGCCTGTAAATTTCCTTCCTTCTGTCTGTGTTTGTGTCATGTCCATTCCTGTTGTGTCAAAGATTGCAGGCTGTTTCCTCTAAAGAGTTTGTCCAGACGGGGCTCAGAGTTAATTTCCTGCTAGCACAGCAGTCCATACCCTAAGCAGTCAGGGGTGGAAATCTCCATGAAAATCCTGCCAGCTGTAGAACTCGGGATGGGGAAGTCACACACCTGACCACCTTTCCCAGAACGTCAAAGGGAGCCTTCGCTATCACACAGCAATGTGATCATAGATCAGAGTTGTGGTCGATTCCCTAGCAAGTCCACTTTCTGCAAATGGTAACACAGTAGTGTAAAGAGCTCTGTTTTGAGTAGCATAGAATGTATGCGGTGCACAGATTTCTCTCCTTTCTATTTTTGGAAACTGGAAAGCATTTGTGTGCGTGGGTGCCCGTGTGGTGCCAGGGATTCAACCCAGGGTCTCATGCATGCTAAGCACGCACTGTACCACTGAGCTACATCCCCAGCCCTGAAAAGCATCTTCTGAGGCATTAATCAACTCAGAGGGAACTGCATTTTATAAATCGGTTCCCTCTGAGTTGCCGAAGTTCGACATGTAATACCCTAAATACCAGGGTGAGAATAAGTGAGGATCACAGGGTTCTTTCTAATTCTAGTCTATGATGTCATTGATTCTGGAATTGATAGCAGGCCCTTCTTTTCCAGCTGTGGAAGAATTACAGCCAAACAATTTCAGTGAAATTACAGATGACAATGATTTACAAAAAATGTGTGTCAAGTCTAAAGCAAGTCAAAAGCCACAGCAAAACCTCATTCACGCATAGAAAAACAACGAGAAGAAAATGTGTTCCGATGCTGAGAGGAGCAAAAAGCCTGAGTTTAGAATAATGGATGATTGTTTTTTCCTCTCCATACTTTCTGGGCATTACAAATTTGCTGCACCATCACTATTATGTTATAAAATAATATTGAAGAAATAGCCCACTTTCTTTCTAAAAAAGGCTTTGTTGACACTGTGACAAAAACGGAAGACTGAAGCATGGTAATAGCTGGGCCTGAAGCAGGTTTGCCTGTGTGCCTTGGGTGCTTCTCAAGATAGAAAAGGCATCTGGGTAGCTGATTGGATTTTCTGAAACTTGGATCACAGGAAATGGAGCTCATGTTAAGCATTTCTGGGGACCCTCATTAAGCCCGCAAGGCCCTGTGTGCAGGATCCTTCTAATTTCAAATAGGTTGGCAGAGATGCAAGCCCAGAGGCTCAGCTGTCAAGCAGGTGGTACATGTCAGAATGTACCTTCCCTAGCTGTTATCCTTTGTCCCTTTCTTGTCAGGTACTAACAAGAAAGGGACAAAGGATGTCCCTCATCTAGCTTCACCTCATTCTACACTTGTTCATCTCATTCTGCAGAAAGTTCCAAGTCACCTAAAAATGCTTAAGCTTTTCTTCCTTTCCAGGATATTTATATCTTAACCTAAAATTCTGAAGGACAGCCGGAAGTGTTTGTCCAGTGCTTCTGTTTAAAGACCTCCTAGCTCTCACTGCATCAAGGATGTGCTCCATATTTTCAGAGGCGGGGCAAGTAAATAAAGGAAGGCTTGGCAACTTGGAATGTTAAGGCGGGAAAGACCTCCGTCGCTGGAGCCCCCTCATGTCAGATAGGAAACAGAGCCGAGAGGCCCACAAATGCCTCACCAGAGTCATACCTGGCAGAAAGGTGTCAGGCCTGTCTCTGCTGGATCAGTATTTTGAGAATGGTGCCTTTTTTAAAATAACAAGAACAAAACCTGGGCTGGGGGCGCAGCTCAATGGTAGCGCACTTGCCTATCATGTGCAAAGTCTGGGTTCCATCTCCAGTACTGGGGATAACCAAAAAAGGTTAAAAAAATAACTATCAATATATAATCACATGCTATAGAATCTGTCCATTTAAAGTGCACAATGTAATAACTTTTAGCCTTTTCATAGAATTATGTAACTACTATCACAATTAATTTTAGAACATTTTTGTTACTCCCCAAAAGAAAACCTGTCCCTCTTAGCTATCAGCCTACATTCCCCCAACCGTAGGCAACCCCAGTTTAGTTTCTGTCGCTATAGATTTACGTGTCCTAGACATTTCATGACTGCAGGGTCATACAGTATATGGTCTTTTGTGAATCGCTTCTATCTCTTTAACATAATGTTTCCTCTTGGAGATATATATATATATAAAAATATATAATTTCCTGGTCACAGGATAATCCCATGCTCAACTTCTGAGGAACTCCTAGGCCTTCCAAAGCACTGCCCCTGTTACATTTCCACCGGCAGTGTACAAGCTTGCAATCTTGCCATCTCCTTGCCAGCATTTATTACCTGTCTCTTTTATTCCAGCCATCCTGGTGGACGGCAAGTGGTAGTAGCTCACTGCAATTTTAACACTGTTTTGTTTTTTTTTTTTTTCCCAAACATGTGCCCAGAAGCCCTGTTATTATTCACTGCATTTGCGAGATCTTAACTCTTGAGTGTGGTGCTCAGTCCTTCCATGGTTGCCACATTCTATCTCAGCCTCTCTTCTGTTGCTCCTCCCTGGCCCTGTGAGAGAGGGAGGGAGGATGGTGCTGATCCCATAGGGCCAGGTTCCCTTCCACCTGCCCAGCTGTCCTTGAAATCACACTGAATTGCAATGAACTCAGAAGGGGAGGGGAGTTGGGGTTCCCAGAGCAAAACTGGAAAGGTGTGAGTGACCGCCTGCCTCTAAGACCAGGGCCAGGAGTGACCTTATACAGACAAGGGGGTGGAAACAGTGCCAAACACATAGTTAGGGTGCCAGGGCCCCGCCACTTTCCGCCTGCAGTTCTGGGTGGCGAGTGATAACACCACAGCCCTGGCTGCATATCCAGCAAAGCCGGAACAGGACACATGACCTCGACTCCAATTCTTAATGTGTGTGTGTTTGTTTTTCTCTGCTCTCCTCTCCTGACAGATTAGGTAAGGAGTTTCCCAGCCTGATCTAAAATTTTTCTTAAAATTTTATAAGAAGACCACTTAACATACTAACTTGTCAGCTCTCTGGTCTTTTAAAATTCATATAAAAAAGATGTCTCCCCTGCGTAACCTAATGATGTTCCTATTCTAGTGATGATTTGATTCTATGGAATTCCTTGAATTCACTGTTACCATGTACAACTCTGTTAATTAAAATTATTTTTGTGATGGGGGTGGAGATGTAGCTCAGTGGTAGAGCATTTTCCTAGCCTGAGAGAGGCCTTGGGTTTAATTGATCCCCAGAATCAAAAAATAAGTAAATAAATAAATGCTGTAAAAAGTCTTTATTTAAATGCTCTTGGGGCTCACACAACCCTTGAATCCTCTTGTAAATAAAAATGAATTATGTAGTTTCAAAGTTTGATTAGCTGTTGACACTTCTAGAAGATTGCCAACGCATCCTAAATCCTGAATGTCCTCTGTTTTTAGTTGTTTCCAAGATAAGGCACTATCTTTACACAGACCCAAAGCTCCAATAACTGCCACCCTGCAGGTGCCAGGTCCCTTATCAAGGAGGGACACTCAACTCAGAAACAAACAATTTCTACATAGGCCCTTTGCCTCTCCTGTCCTCAAACTTGAAATTACTGGCCCATTGTATTTAATCTCTTGCCGAGAAGCTAACACATGCTGACCTTTCGTAATAGAAACTTCTATTTCAGTTATGACTAAATTCTCATGTAGACCCAGAGGGGAATGGAATTGGTAGAGAAGTCGATGATTTTTCAGAGCCCTGAGGTAAGAAAATGTGAAGGAGAGCATTTTTAATATTCCGCATTCTGATTGCTTAGCCAGGGAGAGAACATGGCCAGCATTAAATTACGAGCTCTTCCTCTGTGAATTCTTTCTTGGAATCCTGTGATAAGAATAATCAAGGGAAAGTCAATGTCTGCACGCCACCCCTCCCTCACCAGAAGGTGGCGCTCTAGTTGTGCCATTTTCAGGGGCCCTTTTCAAGCACACCATGTTCTCCCCTGGGACACTGGCTCCTTATCTCCCGTTTGTTCTTTGCCAGGTCTGTGTGCCCTCTCTATCAACCATTCCAATTCTTACCTGGCCTATCCTGGAAGCCTGACGACAGGCGAGATTGTGCTTTATGATGGAAACTCCCTGGTAAGTTGACAGTGGTCCCTAAGCGCCCTCCCACCTGCTTGGCTGTGTGATGAATGGAATGTGATAAGGAGCCCCTCAAGGTGGAAGATAAGGAGTGTGGAGGTGGAAGCAATGCTGAGGGTGTTTTCTGGTCACAGCAGCTGGGTGCGGGGAGAAGGTGATGATATTTGCCCTGGGCCTTGCCGCCAGACAGCATCACCGGGAGGCAGAACATGCTGGGCCAGGGCAGAACATCTGCAGTAGAATGGAATCACTTGGCAGATGGTGGCTGATTGTCTGATTGGATGGGTCACACTGCACGGAGTCACCAAGCTGTGGCCTGAGACGGAGTGCAGCTGGTCCACATTTCCTGCCATCTGGTTTCTGAGGCTTCAGAGAGCAGGGCAGCTTTGCTGTAGGAAGTCCCCTGAAGAGGCGTGTCCTGGAGAGCCCATGACAGCACCACAGCACCAGGCACAACTGTGACCCATCTTCCAAGGGCAGGAGAAGGGATAGAAATGGAGTAGCTTTGAAATCAGATCTCCATACACTAACAAAAGGATGTGCAGCTCATATGCAAAAACTTTGGGGGAAAGAAGGGAGACAGAGGAAGCCCAGCAAGAGAAGGAGAAGGAAGAAAAGAGGAAGGAGAGGGAGATGGAATCCATCTTCCTTCCTCCCCAGCACCAATATGCGTTTCTCCTTTTCACCAACAGAAAACCGTCTGTACCATCGCTGCCCATGAAGGGACACTGGCCGCCATCACCTTCAACTCCTCAGGCTCCAAACTAGCAAGCGCATCTGAGAAAGTGAGTATACACCAGCATCTCCTGCCGTCAGGGAGTCCCCTGGATGGCTCCTGAGATGCCCAGAGATCTGATGCAACAAGGCTGGTGACATGAGGCCAGCTGGTCTCGGGCCTGCTCAGAATTTGTTTCCAAGTGAGGATTTCTAGTCCCTGCATGTTGTGGTCTATTAATGCATTTGTTAATTCAGTCAAGCAAAGGCCCACATTATATAAGGTACAAGACACTTGGCACAAAGTCTTGGGGCCTTACTGAGAAATGTGTATGCATGTCATCCATAGATACAGGTGGATGCTACATTTCATAAATACAGGTGGATGCTACATTTCATAAATGCAGTATAAATAAAAGCTCTGCTATTTAGCTGGAGACACTGATCTCTTCTGACTGGAATGATCAGGGGAGGTGGTCCAGTTGAATTTTACGTGCCATGAAAAGCCTGTGTATTTTGATAAGCAGAGGCAGGACATTCTAGGATGCCAGGGTAGTTTGGGAAACACACATACAGAGCCATAGGCTGGGGCGGGGAAGGAAAGGGAAACCGAGAATATTTAAAACATGTTCCAAAAATTGCTTGTTTGGCACATGCACAAATTTAAACTCTTCTATGCGCAACACTTTGTGCTTCCTCCTCAGAGACAGATGTTCAAAACCAATAAAAGAAATTCCTCTCTAAAGGGACATCTCTGTGTGAAGCCATGGGCAATCGGGACACGTCCACCTGCTTTCTTTTCCAGGGCACAGTCATCCGGGTGTTCTCTGTACCTGACGGGCAAAAGCTCTACGAGTTTCGGAGAGGGATGAAAAGGTGTGTGTTCAGTGTCAAACCATTTGAAAGACCCCACAGAAGTCCTGCAGTGGCTGGTGGCAGCTGTCTAGGGAAAGGCCAGAGATGGCCGTTCGGCCTCCTCCCCCCTAGAGGAGGTATTGCTGTCCTTTCTCAGGTAATTAACTCCAGGGCTCCAGCTGAGGCTTAGTAAAACCAAGAGCAGAGGAGCTGTTTGAACTTGAGAGTTCAGCCCTATGACCCCTTTCCTGCTGGGTAGTCAGCCAGGAGAAAGAGAGCCAGGGTGTCACAATCCAAAAATAAGTCCCCATGCCCTTCATGGAGATAAGGGGTAATGTAAAGTGTGACTGCTGTCTGGTTTGCAGCTGGATGGGTGACAGAGCAGCAGGGGGGCTTGCAAGATGCCAGGAAGGTGTGAGCCTGCCCCTGGCTGGCTGGGAGGAAGGGCCACACCTCGGTGCTTCACGCCTAAGCCTGTGATCCTTTGCTGCTTTCTACATATGAACAGCACCGCAGTGAAGGAGGTAGAACACCCAGCTCTTCGGTGTGATACATTCACTTTTCTCATAGGGCTGATCTTGGAACTACAAGGTGACAGCCCACGTTTTTTCTGGCTCACTGCCTGTGTTGCTGTTCCTAGGTATGTGACAATCAGCTCCCTAGTTTTCAGCATGGACTCGCAGTTCCTGTGCGCCTCCAGCAACACTGAAACCGTGCATATCTTCAAGCTGGAGCACCTCGCCACCAGGCAAGTGCCGCACCCAACGCAGAGCACTCACCAGACAAAAGGAGGCAGGCCCTGCTTACTCTCAGCATGGGAGATTTTTCCTGAGAGCTATCAACTCGGCTTTGTCTTCCCCAAAGTGGAAAAGTATATGTTAACAAAATTTTTGTGGCATCATGCACGAAAGCTCAAAGTCTGGGGCCAAGATGCTGAGACCAAACCCCAGCTCAGCCCCATAGGAGCTGTGATATCCTGGGAAGGTCATTTAGTCTTTCTGTGTTTCAGTTTCCTCATTCGCAGAACAAATGTAATGATAGTACACACATCTTGCAAGGAGCATGGCCTGAGTGTGTGGTTATAAAGCATTTAGCGTAGCCCGGTGCCTGGCAGATAGTAAGCACCAATAAGTGTTAACCAGGGGCACTATGAATATAACAACATCTATTATCTATTGCCACCACGTGAGTGCTTGGTAAACATTTCCAGTGTCCCCGAGTGACAGGAGTGGAGGGAGGGTTGGCCATAAAGTCTCTGTCACAGTGTAGCCAGTGGTGTATGTATTAGTTTCCTACTGCTGCTATAACAAATCAGCCCAATGTAATGGCTTCAAACAGCACACATTTGTTATCTCACAGTTCTGGAGATCAGAAGCCCAGAATGGCATGGCTGGATTCTCTGCTCAGGGTTTCTCAAGGGCAAAATGGAGCTGTCCTAATGCCAGCTGTGTCCTCATCAGGAGCTTCGAGGCTTCTTCTGAGCTCATTCCTGTCACTAGCAAGAATGCAGGTGCTTGAGGGGGTGGCAGTGGGGTCTCCGCTTCCTTGCTGCCTGTCAGCAGGGAACTGCTCTCATCTCCAAGAGGCCACCTGCTCCTTATGTAGCCTTCAAACCAGCAACAACATGTCAGTTCCTTGTCATACCTGTGACTTGTCCCACTTGCCCTTCTGCCTTCCTTTTCTGCCACCAGTCAGAAAAAGTGCTCGGCTTTTAAGGGAACACACATGTGACTAGAGCAAGCCCAGCGGGGCAGTCACCTGGGCCACATAACAGAGCACAGCTTGGAGCTTATCTCATCCCCATCACAGGCTCCAGGGACCAGGGCGTGGAGCCTTGGGGCCCTTCCTAGGAATTCTGCCTGCCAGGGTGTGTGGGTGTTTATTTAAGCTGTTGAGCACCTGCTGGGTGTGCGACCCTGTTCACTTCAGGAGCCCCCTGTGCTGGGATGAGGTGGAGGATTCCCCTCTCTCAGGCACCGACCACGCGGTGTCACCTGGCGCTGTCCTCCCTGCCCCGTGTGCTCCAGACCCGGATTCTGGCAGCACAGCACATGGCTCATGCCTTTCCTCAGGCTCAGGAACCTCATGTGCTTGACACCTCTTTTTGGTGTCACTTTAGGGAATTGAAACGTGGAGTGTTAGTGATTTTTTTGCTCAGTTACACTCTGAGAGCGGGTGGCAGGGTCATCCGTGGAGAGCAGCTCACACGGCCCCCCGCCCTCCTCTCTTGGCCCACAGTGTTTGTAGAAGGCAGCAGATAGGAGGAGTCAACTGAACTTTCAGAGTCCTGCTTACAGCCAGCCCGTCTCGAGGTCCAGATCCACAGCAGCACTTACTGCCCTTCACACCCCCCGCTTCTGCGGAGCCCAGAGTGGCCAGTGAGCATCCGAGTGTAGACTCTGGGTGGGATTCACAGCTGTGCCAAGAGGAGCTTCTCTTCCGTGGTTGGAAGCACTCATCTAATTGGATAGAACGTCCACCAGAGAAAGACCTTCTCTACCTCGTCAGACGAGGTGGTGCCCCCCACCTTCATGCATGTGTTGGTGTGCCATGAGTGAGGCCATGCCTGGCCTCTGTCCCTCACCCCAGCACTCCATGCCTGGGCACCAGCAGCCTCGTTGCTGTGGCTTCCCATCCAGATTCTGCCTCTCCTCCGGGGAGAACGGTGCTCATGAAGCCTCTTCCCTGGTCACCTCACCCCGCACCCGTGCTGGGGACACTGGGGCTGCCCGCTCCCATCCTCCCCAGAGCCCTCTACCCGTCCCTCTGGGGACGTATCCAAAGCTTGGTTTGCCCTAGACTTGTTACTCTGCACACTCTCCCCAGAGGCTGTATCTGCTTTCTAGACTTTTCTGTACTTTCCAGACAACTTTTGGATCTTAGCCCTGGTCTCTCCTGGAGCTTCTGCTTCTCACCATTGTAGTCAGCTGGGCCCTGGAGGTCCCCGAGTGACCAAGTGCTCCCACGTGCTGCTCCAGCCCTGTCTCCTGGGCCTGTGGCTGGTGCTTAGGACAGGAAACTCACTGCCCTCTCCCAGCTCTCCCACTTCTGTCGGTGACCACAGGTGACCAGGGCAGAACCTTCCAGCCCTTCTGGATGCTCCCGCAGCCTGTCCATGAAGTGTTGTGTGTCCTCTATGACATGCCTCTTTAGTCCTGCCTCACTGGCTCCTGCCCCTCCTTGCCCATGTCTTTGATTTTGTTGACCTTCTCTCTGGTCTTGTTCTTTCTGGTCACTTTTGACCCGTCCATCCCATATCTTCCTGCTGGATTAATTTCTGAAAATGTCACTCCTCCTCAGAAACCTTCTCTCCTTATATTCTGAAGCTCCCAGCTCCTTTCCTGCCCACAGAGCCTGGCCACCACCACCCCAGAACCTCTCAAAGCCCTTGAGCCATCTCATAACTGCACTTGTCACATGCCAAGCTGTACGTGGCTCCCGTAGTCCTCCCAGCAAGCCGACCAGGAGGGGCTCTGAAACACGGAACAGGGGCTCAAGAGCCTCGTCCACCTCTGCTCCTCTGTGACCCAGGAGGAGCTCCTGCCTGGACCATTGACGTGGCCCCACACAATTGCCCGTGTGGCTTTCTCTCTCCGCCCCTGTGCTGCGTCCCTGCTGTGCACACAGGGTCTGGTTGTTACTCCTCCTCGGACGTCCCAACTGGAACTCGGGGCTCCGGGGCCATGAGTACAGGGTGTCTAGAGGGTCACTTTCAGTTGAGAACATCAAGGCCCAGACAGGTTCGTCCAAAGGCCACCTAGCCAGTTAGTAACCTGAGAAACAAGCCCACTGCAGGCCTTCTGGGCTGCAGTGTCCATGTCCCACCAGGATCTGCTCCCACAGATGAGGGGGTCCCAGCCAGGGCTCCTGGGAGTGCATGCAGTAGCCCTGGTCCTTGATTTGCCACCCACTGTGAGGAACACAGTGATGGAGGTGTCTCTCACCAATGGAGCAGTTACCCCTTTGTCTGGTAGAGGCATTAGGATGAAGTTCGGAGGCCAGAGGGGACCTACCAGGTTCCTATGAATTTTCTCGGCATTAAGAATGCTGGGTACCAGGTGGCCAGGGCCATACCCAGACGCTGCCCAAAGCTTCTCACCCGGAAGCTCTCTTCCCACTCGTCTGGCTCGGGCAGATTCACGCTGAGCTCTGTGTGTTCTTCCCTGGGCCCTGCACAGGCCCCAGCTCATTTCTCAGGGCCCACATATCGATTCCATCTCATTCTCTCCCCTTGCCCTCTTTTGGAAATCTAGGAATCAGACTGATCATCTGATACACTCTTTTAATGTAAGCAAGCAGTAGCACTGGGAACCTCTTAACAGCTTTACAGTGGCTCTTCTGAAGGACAAACAGGTCCCTGATGCTGTTCTGTAATTGCCAGAATAATGTGTCTTGTGGGCAGAACACTGTGCTAAGGGACAGCTCCTGCCCGCTGCGGTAAGGGCAGCTAAGAACATGGGCATGCTGATGGCTGGACGGAGCCAGCACCTGCCGCCCCGTCCTACCCTTGCCTCTAATTGTTCCCCAGTCGCCCAGAAGAACCTTCCACCTGGAGTGGCTACATGGGAAAGATGTTCATGGCTGCTACCAACTACCTCCCCGCCCAGGTGTCGGACATGATGAATCAGGACAGGGCTTTTGCCACCGGACGCTTGAACTTCTCGGGGCAGAGGAATATCTGCACCCTCTCCACGTATGTACTGTGCACCCGCCCTACACAGACACACCTGTATCCATGTACTCGCCCAGTGCTCACAACCCCCAAAGGTGGCAGGAAAGAAGGGAAAAGTGACCCAAAAGAAGGGCGAGCGGACCCAAGCCGCTGCTCTTCCTCTCTGGATTTAATATGGATTCTCAGAGGCCAGCCGGAAGCTGGGTATAATGACAGTGTCTTGAAAACCATCTCTATTTTTGTGCAATTAGGTAAAAAGCCTCAAGTCCCACTGTCTAGATTCCAACCCCTAGGGGCTGACAGGCATCTTATTTAAGAAGTTTAGGGGAGTTGATTAAAGAAATGGCACATTTTTTAAATGTCATGAACCTAACCACCTAAGAAGGTGAGCGGACAGTACACTTCCCCCTTTCTGTCACTGTCAAGGGCTGAGGTGCATGTGAGCGAGGGATGTAGCTTTCCACAGGATAATAGCGCCAACACGCCTCGTTTTGCCTCATCCACACAATTATGTTCAAAGACCAGAAATAATCCTGCCAGTGGGCAATGAGCAGAAGGCCAAGGAATGGCCCGAGCCTGGACCTGGACCAGCAGGGCCGAGGATTGTTGGTGGCAGGAGAAGAGCATTGACGCTAGTCGTCCGGGGAGGCTGACTGTTACCCACCCTGTTCCTGCTCTCAGAGTGTATGTATCACTTGGCTCTTAGGATCCAGAAACTGCCAAGGCTGCTAGTCGCCTCCTCCAGTGGGCACCTTTACATCTACAACCTGGACCCGCAGGATGGAGGAGAGTGTGTCCTAATCAAGACCCACAGGTAAAGACTGCAGCTTTCAGACGGTGTCCCCGAGCTGCTGCGGGAGAGCCGTCACTTCACTGGGAACAGTGACCAGCTTCAGTGCCCCTGCTTTCCTTCCCGGCTCACCAGCAGTTTCAGGGGCAACCCCGGGCAGGCACCTGCTCTGGGTCAAGCTCTCTGTCAGGTGTCTTCTGCGTGCTGTCCCCCCTGGACAGTGCCAGGATGGACGACACTCCAACTAGAAGGTCTCCCTGCTTGGCTCAGCCCCAGTGGGCATTCGGAAATGTCACATCCCTGAATTGAAAAGTCCTCTGAACTTCTGTGACAAGTGCAAGCTGGCCTCGTCTTGCTGTAGACAAGACACTTTGAGCTGCCACCATACCTTCCCCTCTGCCCCATCTATGTTAGCTCGTCTCGGTGTCCCTGCCTGAGGGTGCCAGGAAGGACAGAGGGCCAATCTTTGCTTATTAAATATAAGGGAAGGGGGTCCCTTTGAACATAACTGACCCCTGGCACTTTCAGGCCCCTTGAGTTCACACTGACCCAGCAGCGTCCCGGCGGCTCTGTAATTCACACCCAGTAGCCAGGCGCAGGCCTCTGCTCTTCCTTTGGAGGTGTCCTAGATATGTGGTGATTTCTTTTATCCCCCTCCCCCTTCATTGCTGCAAGTAGCTTGCTCGGCTCCGGATCCACAGAAGAGAACAAAGAAAACGACCTCAGACCTTCCTTACCTCAGACGTACGCAGCGACTGTAGCCAGGCCCAGCTCATCTTCCACCTCCACTGTGCCAGGTGAGTGGATGTGGGGCCCACCGGGAGGGTCACCAATGGGGACACCTTCTCCTCTCGGCCCTCTGGGGGTGGAGCGCTGTCCCTGAGTTGCGTGGTTGCGTGGTCCCTGGCAGGTGTGGCCTGTAACAGCCTTCACCCTGGGTCTCCGGCCTTCACAGGCTTCCCACGGGGCTCATTTTCTTAACAAGCAGCATTAACCCTTTGTGTCCTGGAGAACTCCAGAGATGCAGAGTTTCAGGCATTGGAGGTGGACGGGTAGGTGAGAGCCGCCCACCTCTCAGAGGCTCAGAGACTAACCGTGGGGACTGACATCCATCTTGAGACATCCCTGCCATCGGAGGCAAAGACACCTCCCGGGTTTCTTGGTGGTCCTTTCCCCTGAGGTCCTGCCCCGGGTCATGCGGTAAGAACTGACCCTGTAGCTTGTTCCCTTTCTCACTCTTGGCTTCCAGGATATTCTGAGGACGGCGGGGCGCTCCGTGGAGAGGTCATTCCGGAACATGAGTTTGCCACGGGACCAGTGTGTCTTGATGATGAGCGTGAATTTCCCCCTGTGAGCACTAGGAACCCTTGAAAGAGCCGCTCTGTCTGTGCCAGAAGGAAGCTCTGTCTCTGAGAGGAGGCAGAGTCCCTTTCCTTGCTTTCTAGTCCCTAACAACTAATCCTCTCTAAAATCCTGAGGGCCGCAGAATGTCACTGTGTGTGCCTCACAGACCCCGCAGACCAGCGGTTAGGTGTCATGCTCAACCTGACAGCGTTAGAATAACCAAGTACTAACCCAGGGTGTTGGGTGCTCACTACCTTCAGAGGCCTCTGCCCCTTTCCTCTGCTTCTGTACGCTGACGTCGCAGCTCACAAGGTAGGAACCTCTGTCTGTGGGAGACTCTCCTCTCCCTAGGCTGCCAGGGAGGCTTCTGCAGACCCTGCCTTTCTGCTGCTGGAGGTAGTGAGTTAACAGGGCCGGGCTGTGTTTGGGACTCTGAGCTGGCCACAGGGAGCTGAGCTGAAGCTGGGGTGTGGGAGCTCACCTGAGCACCCTGCAGGGCTTCCCAGCACCTTGCTCCAGCTGTTCTGCCAGCGAGGCCCCCAGTGCTGGATGAGCACGGGGCTTGGTTTCTTCCAACATCTGGGTCTGGAGAAAAGAGTCTCTCCCCTGGGGGGAAGAGGGGTTCCCAGGGCCTCCTTGGCTGCTGCTGCTTCAACCTTCTGTTTGGAGCAACACAGACCCTTCTCATAAGCCTCTGTTAGAAAACCTCCAAGAGAGTCCCACCCGAAATCCTTTCAGACGGCAGCAGTGTTGGGCCAACTTGGAACCAGAGAGGATGCGAGGAGTGGCCATGTGGGCTGTGAGCAGCGCCCATGGGCCTGGGTAGGGAGTGCCCTGTCCTGATCATGGTTTTGTGTCAGTTGAGATCCATTTGTTAAAGACTGACATGCAGGTCTGGCTTCTTTCTCCCCAAGATCCATGGGACAACTTAGTAAGCCTATTTGGCCAAAAAGAGACAGCTCATATGGGTCATTTGTGCACAACTGGGGGACATTTGTGACTTCCCACATTGGCTCTGTGAATTGCAGTTTGCAATTTACATTTCTGCCAAATATGTTGCCAGCCAGCCATATTTATGTTTTAGTGGCGGACAGGAGTGTGCTTAAAAATCCTAATTATAAATTTTGAAAACATCTGTTGGCTTCCTACCTAAGAGTTGCTTCCTGAGCCCGTTGTTTTGCCTTTGAGTTCTCATGACGCCAACCAGCTCTAAAGGGAGTTTCTCTGTCTCAGGAATTGGTGGTTATTTATCTGCAGTTGTGCCTTCTGGGAACCAGAGCACTCCAGGTTAGACGCAGTGGGGACAAATGTGACCACCCTACTCCATCAACGTTTAGAGCATCCAAACACTCACTGGGTTCCATTTCAGTAATTTTGGTAAAAATCTGTGAGTACTAGATTACTAATTAGATTCTTAATTGTAATCAGAGCCAACCTTGCAGTCTCTTATATTAAGAGAATTAGGGTAATTAGGCAATTATGAGATAGTCTGTTACTACAGAAAACCTGTGTGAAATAACAGGCACCCTGTGTGCATTTGTTTGGGGTTAAAAATATATATATGAATCGGAGATGCTTACTTTAAAAACTGGTACTCAAACTTATCACCAGCCCGTTCACATATATGCTGCCAGGAAGCTAGGAACGAGCTCATTGTCCTGCCACCTTCTTAAGAACCAAGTGAGTGACAGTTGGCTTAAACTGCATCAAGAATCTTTAATGCAAGACAGATGCTTCCTGCCTGTGAGACTGCTGGTCACTGAGTCAGGTCCCAGGGAATATCGGGCAACCCTGCGTGCAGGCCAGGCATGAGACACTGTGGTGGCCACCAGAGCTCAGCTTGCCCCTGAGGCTGCAGGTAGATGGTAAGGGGGCCCAGTGCTCCCTCTGAGGCATGGGATCAGCAGCTGGCAGGCTTCTCTGGCCACAGGAGGACCAGGGTCGACTACTCCTGGCAGCTGCTCGACATGGCACACCTCAGGTATGCCCACAGGGGCAGCAATGTCCAACTAGAGATTCTAGAAACTACCCCCTCTCTGCCTTAATCCTTGACAGGCCTGTGGCAAATATCTGTCTCTTTACTCATATTCCTAATAGCTTCTGGGACCCCAAAAGGGTCCTGGAGTCTCGGGTTGGTGAAAACCACGTCTCTTTCAGAGAGGATCCCAGGCTTGCCTGGGGAGTCTGCCTCAGGACTCCCTGGGCCTCAGCCTTAAGAACATGGGTTGTCACTAGTGATCTTTGCAAAATATACTGACGCGGCCCTACATATCGTCAGTCTTCTCCTTGGGGTTTACTTTGCTCTGAGAACAGTGGAAGAAAAGTAAGTGGATCATTTCTGGCAGCTTAGGGAGAGGCTGTCTTCGGGAGGGTGAGCAACCTCTGTTTCAGTAACAGGCCAATGTTCAATTCTGTGCATTTTGGGAGACAGTCTTAACCCTGTGAGCAAGAGTAAGTAAGGCAATTGGGACCGAGGGTGTCTACTGACTTCTATAATGAGTTAGCAGGCTATGTTTACAAGATGAGCCTTTTGTTAAAGTACACACATGCACGTGCGCACACATTTTATACATAGGTAGCATTTCAGAATCTGTGCCGTCCTCGCCTGCACCTACATAAGACGTGGTGTCCAAGTGAGAGTCAAATTGTGGTTCAGGTGGAAAAGCTCCTCAGTGCCCAGCCTCCCCTGCCAGCCCCCATGGCACAGCCTGCCATGCGGGTGACACAGCCTGCCTGCCCACCAGCCTTTTCCTGGGAAGAGTAAGGCCGTTCTGTTTTGATTTTGGTAGATAATCTTGTGCCGTGGAAGTCAGAAGGGCAAAACGAAGCAGTCATGACGAGTTGTGCACCTCAGAAATCAGGACACCCCCTGTCAGGTGGTTTTGGAGAGAACAAGGAAGGTGGAAGAATGGAGTGCGATTGTGTGAGCAGAAAGGGGACAGTCCTGGGTGCTGCACTGCCTAAGCCACAGGACGCGGCTAACGCCTCACCATGCCCCTTGGCCCTGGCTGCCTGTGGGCATGGGGGACACTGTATCCATACCACGCTGTTTAAAATACCTTCAAACCACAGTGTAAATGTTAGCTAACCATATTGGTATATAACCGGAATTTTATATGAAAAAGGGCATCCTTTTTAAATGTATGCTGTGTAAAAAAATGTATGTATAGGAAAATCTCTTTGAATTGTATTTCTTGTATATTACATCCATGTAGAGAGAAACTATTTTAGCCAGGCAAAGTATTTTTGCAGTGATTGGAATAAATCATTTATTACCTTCAAGTCCCATTTAGGACACTAATAATAAAATCATGGCAATGCATTTTTTAGTTTTCTTAAACTTTATTTCTTGGGAGCTTCAGGGTTCAGGAATAAGTCTTGACACTACACTCACTTGACCTTTAAAAGGGGGAAAGGAGGAAGGGGTCACGGGCTTAGCCCTGGACTCTCGTGCTCCGAGACCTGGAAAGGGACCTGACTTCATCTGGTCCAGCTCCCTCGCTGCTCCCGGCATCCCCTGGGAGCCTGCCAGAAGTGTGAGCGCTCAGGCGCCTCCACACCTTCGGAGCCAGAGTCTGCATTTTTACAGGATCCCAGGTGATTTGTATGCCTATTACAGATGGAAGAGCTGGGGTGTAGCTCAGTGGTAGAGCACTTGCCCGGCATGCATGAGGCCCTGGGTTCAATCCCCAGCAACATAAAAGAAAAATAAAGATGGGGATGGTCTGCACATACTGGTTGGTACCAGTCTATGCTAATGTGAAGAGGAAACTAAAACACACCAGGTATCTGCTCTGTGTCAGGTGACACACGATGCATTTTCATAAACTGCTTTACTTAACCTTTGAAATCACCTTGCAAGTGAGGTTAACTGCCCAAGGTCAAATCCTGGGGCTGGAACCTGTGCCTGATTCTGAAGCCGGTGAGCGTTCCATTGCACTACACTCACCACCCCAGACCCAGCTCCGCTCAGGGGCATCCCTCAGGACAGCATGGAAAAGGGACAGTATGCAAAGAGGAGTTGCCAAGTGGTGGCCCCCAGACAAAATTCCGAGACTTGTTTTTATAGCCTAGGTTGGTAAAGAGGGTAAATCAAGTTTGAAAGCGAACCTGCCCGTCTGATTTCCAGCCATCCCTCAGTGGAAAAACTGGCCGGTTACGTGGTTTGGCAGCGGCAGGCGATTTGGTAGGGATTACAACAGGGAATTACTGAAGGATCCTGTGTGTAATCGGCTCTGGAGATGTTGTCATTGGCAATGTCTTGAAGGACGTCTGCGAGAACCTTCCTGACCTTGGGCAGCACGGCCTGGTACTCAGCACCCGCTCTCTGTAGAGGCTCCCCTTCTGCAGCGTCTTCTTGGAGATCGAAAATAAGAGGAGGATCTTGCTGCTGCTCAGGCCCAATGCTTCCGTCACAAGCTCTGGCTCCACCTAGGAAAGGATGACCACATGTACCTCATCAGACTCAACCTTGGCTCTGTGCTGTCAAGAGGAGACCTGGGATTGATTACAAATGAAACATACCACCACTTGACACCCAGATGACTGTTCTCCCTATCAGAGAAACTGCCACGAGAATCTCTTCCCCCTTCCAGTGATGATCCTGTCATTTACAATGATCTGGAACATCTCCTCGGAGCCAGGAGAACAGTCCTTCAAACATCTTTCATCTCTGCCCTTTCAGGGCAAATCGAGTTCTTTGAAAACTGATTTCTTGAATACCAACTGGTGAATTAGATGGAAGGGAAGATGAGTAAATTCGCTTTGGGTTGAAGATGAAATTCTTACATGGATTAGAATCTGGGGCTGCTAACTCAGTCCCAAAAGAGGGATGATAAGAATGTTAGGAGGGACAGCCACATCCTCGGCTCTTAATGATTCTGATGATGTCCCTCCCCTCTATCTCTGTAAAAGGGAGGTAAGGTATCTGGCAGAAATAAACATAATTGAATAAATAAAGGTAAGTAGGAGAGAAGTTCAAAAATATAGTCTGGCAGAGCGTGGTGGCACACACCTATAAACCCTGCAGCTCAGGAGGCTGAGGCTGGAGGTTCGCAAGTGCAGAGCCAGCCTCAGCAACTCAGCCAGGCCCCTAAGCAACTTAGCAAGACCCTGTCTCAAAATTAAATAAATAAATAAATTAATTAATTAAAAGGGCTGGGGATGTGGATCAGTGGTAAAAATGCTCCTGGGTTAAATCTCCAGTACCACCCTACCCCCCAATATATATACATAAGTATATATATAAGTATATATATATGTATATATAAGTGTAATATATTTATTTATACTTATATATACATACACACACACACACACACACACACACACATATATATAAATAAATATCTGCCTCTGAGCATCTTAGTGCCCAAACATTATCAGTCTTTGGAAATTAAAATTTCCCAAAGAAATCATTAATTTCTTAGGAAAAGCTGAGCTTTTTCTGGCCTTTGGATCTGAGAAATCTTCTAGTGGCTCCTCCTCTAGGGGACCCTGCACCACAGACTGCCTATTCACTTTTTTTTTTTTTTGGTACTGAGAATTGAACCCAGAGGTGCTTAACCATTGAGCCACATCCCCGGCCCTTTTCATATTTTATTTAGAGGCAGGGCCTTGCTAACTTGCTGAGGCTGGCTTTGAACTCGCAATCCTCCTGCCTCAGCATCCTGAGCCTCTGAGATTACAGGCATGTGCCCTGCACCCAGCTGCCCAGTTACATTCTTAACAAAAAATATAACTGTGTGATTAGGATGGTCCTTCTGTGGCTTGTGGCCTGGAGACTAGAACATGATGCTCAAGGGCAATTCAGCAGAATTAAATCTAAAGGGGCAAGGCCGTGCTACCTGAGGATACAGTTTTCTGATCTAATCAGACCAGAAATAAAATTTGAAATATTGAGAAGAATCAGTAGAGTGCATAGCCTTGGGGTGGCCCTCCATGAGTGGTTTCCCTCCTGCCATCAAGATACAGGCTGTTATAGAGAGCAGGGGTTACCAGGCCTGCCATAGTTTGAAGCATCGACTGTATTCTTCATTACCAGTAAGGGGCACATGGAGTGACATGAGCTTTGACAATCAAGCAAAAGTTGGGACTGCCTTCTCTTGTAAAGATCAAATAATTCCATTTGAGGAAATAATAGTCTTTCTAGAACCACCTTCTTCTAGATAACAATAGTAAATTCTAGGCAATATACTAAAAAGAAAAATTATAAAGACGATAGAAAATAACCACGACAGGCAGAAACTGGAAGAGATCCAACCCTTGAAAGAAGGAAGCCACGCTGGTTTGGATCTGTTTCAGATTTTTCCTGGGGACACTTCCTAGTCTGTAGCCTGAAGCTGGTAGCAACAGAGACCAAAGCTGGGGCCTGTCTGGCTTGAGGTGTCAGAATTAGGACCACCACAGAAGACGGATATTGGTGGTGGGGGAATCCTGGGGAGGAGCAGCCACAGAGGAGAAGCTTCCAAATCTAATATAAACTCCTTCGAATCCCTGGCTGACCCCTGACCTACACAGGCCCAGGACAGAGATTCCAGCAACAGCCAGGAGACCAAAATAGCTCAGGAGGCACTCCGCTGTCACCTGCTACAGGGGAGACGGGCTGTAAAACAGGGTTCCGTTAACTTAGAGCAGCCTGAGGAACAGCTCCTGAGTCCCACCCAAGTCCCAAGCAGTTGAGGCTAGGAGTAGAGGTGATACCCTAAGACCAGCCTCCGCAGCTCAAGAGAACCTGCTGGTTGGCCACCAGTGAGAACAAAGAACACTCAAGACAGAAAGCAGAATGTCCACAGTCCACCGTCACAGCATCCAGTTGATAATTTTTAAAAACTGCTACCTAGAGCACCACCGCTTCCACTCTGGCACATAAGCAATTTGGAAACCACCGCTCTCATCCTAACAAGTAAACAGCTGAACCAACTGAAAAATCCACAACTCTGCTGGATCTGAGAAGTGAGGTTACCGGGCAAAACCACTGTCCCCCAAATGGAAAGACAGATGGACAGAATCACCAACTTATCAGAGCAAGAGAACTCTGGGGAACCAGAGTAGGAAAACCCAAACTCTAACTGACCAACTACTGGAGGCTCTGTGTAGACAAGTCTAGGAAAACCCCGGGGTGGGGGGCCCAGTTATTGAAGACTCTTATGCTTCTTTTTTTTTTTTTTGGCAGTACTGGGAATGGAACCCAGGGCCTCTCCCAGTGAGCCACACCCCAGCCTCGTCTCCCACACTTTTGTGAGTTGTACCTCTAGGAGCTCAACCAGGTTCTCACAGTAATATTACAGAAGAGCCAGGCGCAATGACACATGCCTGCAATCCCAGCAGCTTGGGAGGCTGAGGCAGGAGGATCGCCAGTTCAAAGCCAGCCTCAGCAACTTAGCGAGGCACTAAACAACTCAATGAGACCCTGTCTCTAAATAAAATACAAAATAGGGCTGGAATGTGGCTCAGTGGTTGAGTGCCCCTGAGTTCAATCCCCAGTACCAAAGATACACACACACACACACACACACACACACACACACACATATATATATATAAAAGAAAAATCCCCTCATGCTTCCAGAAGAGGGAGAAGAAAAGCAACAATCTTTAAATACACCAGAGCATTCTATTCATCTTAACATAGCCTGCACTCAGGAAAAACTATTTCCCCAGTGCCTACATTATTGAATTTTTTTTTTAAGAGCCTAACCAACTAAGGGAAGGGAAATAACTCAACTCTCCATTCCACCTGAGAGGGGCAGGGGAAGGCTACGTGGCACTTGTGAAAATCATAGTCAGAGGCACAGGCTCTCCAAAAGATTGGGCCCTAATCACAGAACTAGGGACACTTCCTCTTTCCCCACTTCTTAACCACCATGGTACTAAATGTACATTCACCAAGGTTTCTTTTATCTGGTACATTAGTTCAGTTATCAAGAAAAAAAATCACTGCTCAGCGTGGTGGTACATACCTATAATCCCAGCTACTTGGAAAGCCAAGGCAGGAAGACAGAAAACTCGAGGTCAGCTTGGGCAACTTAGTGAGACCCTATCTGGGGGTCTGCCACTGGGGATTGAGCCCAGGGGTACTTAACCATTGAGCCACATCCTCAGCTCATTTTATTTTTTATTTTGAGACAAAGTATCACTAAGTTGCTTAGGGCTATGGTGAGTTGCTGAGGCTGACTTCGAACTTGCATTACTCCTGCCTCAGCCTCCAAAGCTGCTGCGATTGTGGGCATGCACCACCATGCCCGGTTCAAATTTTTTTTAAAAAGGGAAGAGGATATAACTCAGTGGTAGAGTATTTGCCTAGCATATGTGAGGCAAAGGGTTCCATCTGCAGTAGCAGGATCATGAAGCAAACATCAAAACCTGAGTCAGATAAGGCAGTGTGGTTGGAATTATCAGACTGGGAATTTAAAATAATTGACTAATGTGAAAAGGCTCGAATAAAGTAGACAGCCCACAGAAACAGGTAATGTAAGCAGGGAGCTGGAAATTCTAAGAAAGAATAAAATCTAAAAGTTAATGATCAAAATGTTCTAGCAGAAATGCAGAATACTTTTGATGCACTCATGAGTACTCTGGCTATAATGAAGGAAAGAATCTCTGAGTTGGGGAATGTTTCAATAGAAACTTCCAAAACCGAAAAGCAAAGAAATAAAAAGCTAAAAGCAGAACAAGATACCCAAGCACTGTGGAAACACTACAAAGAGTGTAACATACACATATTGGGATACCAGAAGAGAGAAGGCAAACAAAGGAACAAAGGAAACATTTGAAGCAATAATGACTGAGAATTTCCTCAATCTAATGTCAGACACCAGCCACGGATCCGGGAAAGTCAGAGGATATCAGGCAGTTTTTTGTTTTATTTTTATTGATATATGCACACGATAAAACAGTATGATTTGATAAATTTCAGTTTTAAAAGGAAAAAAATATGCCTATACCTAGTGTATAATATTCAAATTGCAGGACTGAGGTGTAGCTCGGTGGTAGAGCACTCGCTTACCATTCGCAAGCCTCTGCATTTGATCCCCAGCAGCACAGGAGGAAAACTTATTTTAAATTAAAAAAAAAAAAGGAAAAAAATCTTGAAAGAGGTTGGGGTAGGGATCAAAGAAAAGAACTACACTTAATAAAAATTATAAAAATTTCACCTTCTCAGAAACCATGCAAGAAAGAAGAGAGTGAAAGAAAATATTTAAAGTTATAACAGAAGAAAACTACCAACCTAGAAATCTGCACCCCACAAAATTCTTTCAAAAGTAAAAGAAAAATTAAAGACTTTTCCTCAGGCAAACAAAAATTAAGAAAAGGTTTTGCTGGTAGACCTGCCTTGCAAGCAATGTCACGAGAAGTTCTACAGAATGACAGAAAATTGAGAGCCGCCCCCTCCCCCTGCGCCGGCAAGGTAGACGGAACTGTGACCACCCACAGAGCAGGCCCAGCGGCCTGCTGAGGGGCAGAGCCGCCCCCCACCCCC
>NW_025999897.1:4534057-4566703 GCF_001458135.2 Marmota marmota marmota | reverse complement strand
GGTCTATTCCCTAAAGACCTAAAAAGAGCATGCTACAGGGACACTGCTACATCGATGTTCATAGCAGCACAATTCACAATAGCAAGACTGTGGAACCAACCTAGATGCCCTTCAATAGATGAATGGATAAAAAAAATGTGGCATTTATACACAATGGAGTATTACTCTGCATTAAAAAATGACAAAATCATAGAATTTACAGGGAAATGGATGGCATTAGAGCAGATTATGCTAAGTGAAGCTAGCCAATCCCTAAAAAACAAATGCAAAATGTCTTCTTTGATATAAGGAGAGTAACTAAGAACAGAGTAGGGTCGAAGAGCATGAGAAGAAGATTAACATTAAACAGGGATGAGAGGTGGGAGGGAAGGGGAGAGAGAAGGGAAATTGCATGGAAATGGAAGGAGACCCTCAGAGTTATACAAAAGTACATACAAGAGGAAGTGAGGGGAAAGGGAAAAATAATACAAGGGGGACAAATGAATGTCAGTAGAGGGGGCAGAGAGAGAAGAGGGGAGGGGAGGGGAGGGGGGATAGTAGAGGATAGGAAAGGCAACAGAACACAACAGACACTAGTATGGCAATATGTAAATCAATGGATGCGTAACTGATGTGATTCTGCAATCTGTATATGGGGTAAAAATGGGAGCTCATAACCCACTTGAATCAAAGTGTGAAATATGATATATCAAGAACTATGTAATGTTTTGAACAGCCAACAATAAAAAATTAAAAAAAAAAAAAGAATGACAGAAAATTATGTAAGTCAGAAACTCGTATCTACATAACTCGCAGCACTGGAGTAGCAGTAAGTGAAGGTAAAATTAAAAACTTCCGTTTTCCTTCTTGATGTTTCTTCAAAGTTGTAAGATCAACCATGTATTTGCTCACGTTTGCTTAGGATGCACATTTGCTTATGCTTAAATGAAATGAAGGACAGCGTTGCTACAGGGAAGGGGGGAAGGAACTGGGATTTTTTTATTATATGGGACTTGCATTACCTTTGAAGTGGTGTGATGTTGTTTGAAAGTGGACTTGAACTAGTTACAACTGTATATTACAAACTTTACGGTAACCATTAAGAAAGACTTTTTTAAAAGTATGACTGCCATAGTGAGAAAGGAAAGCAGATGGAATCATTAAAAATACTGTTACAACCACAAAAGGCAGAAATGGAGTGGAATATAAGAATAGGCAAAAAGAACCTTACCTACAAAGGTCAGTTTTTGGTTTTGGGTGGTTTTTGTTGTTGTTGTTGTTTTGTTGGAAGTGCTGGGGATTGAACCCAAGGCCTTGTGCATGCAAGGCAAGCACTCTACCAACGGAGCTATATCCCCAGCCCCAGGTAAGGTGATTTTTGACACAGTTTATTAAAACTTCTGTATTTGTTACATAATGGGGGGACATGGGACAAGTGGAAGAACTTTGGATTGGATAAAGGGAATGTAGAGGAAGGGATGGGGTATGGGGCTAGGTAAGATGGTGGAATGAGAGGGACATCAGTACCCTAGGTACATGTATGATTGCATGAATGGTGTGACCCTACTTTGTGTACAACCAGAGAAGTGAAAACTTGTGCTCCATTTGTGTACAATGAATCAAAGAGCATTCAGCTGTCATCTATAACTGATTAGAACAAATAAAAATAAATAAATAAAAAAGTTTTAAAAATCGCCTAAACATTGATGATCTTAATGCATCAATTAAAAGGCAAAGGTTGTCAGAATGGATCAAAATATAAACCCAAGGGGCTGGGATTGTGGCTCAGCGGTGGAGTGCTTGCCTAGCACATGCAGGGCCCTGGGTTCGATCCTCAGCAGCACATACATAAATAAATAAATAAATAAATAAATACCATAAAGGTATTGTGTCCAACTACAACTAAAAAATAAATATTAAAATATATATATATATATAAACTCAAATGCATGCTGTCTATGGGAAACCTGCTTTGAATAGAAAGACACATGGATGAATAGTTAATGGCTGTGGGAAGATGTACCATGCTAACACTTATCAAAAGAAAGCAAGAATAGCTATGTTGATTCAGAAGAGTTCCGAGTGAGGTGAGTTGTCAGGGATGAAGAGGAGCATCACATAATGATAAAGAGTCAGTTCCCCAAGAAGACAGAACAACCCTTACTGTGCAGAGCATCGAAATCCGTGAGGCAGAAACTGATAAAACCACAAAGGAAAAATAGATGGGCCCAATGTTATAGCAGGAGACTTCAATATCCCTCCATCAGAAACGGCAGATCTAGCAGCCAGAAAATCAGCCAATACATCAGCTGAGTTCAACCACACCATCAACCCACTGGATATAACGAAATCCATAAATCAGTTCAACAACAAGAGATCACACGTTATTCTCAAGCGCATATGAAACACCAAGTGCAATAGGATGGCTCTTAAACGTCCTCCAAAGACACATATGTTAGACCCTTAGTCCCCAGCCCATAGTGCCATCGGCACTGGTGCCCACCGGGAGGTTTGAGGTCATAGGGGCCATGCCCTTTAAGGGGACTTGGGGATGCCTCTGTCTTGTCCCTTCCCTCTCTTTTTGCTTCCTGGCCACCACAAAGTGAGCAGCCACACACTCCTGCAATGATGTGCTGCCTTGCCACAGGCCCAAAGTGACAGGGCCAATCAATCATGGAGTGAAACCTGAAACTGGGTCAAAATAAATCTTTTCTCTTTTTATTATCTCAGGCATTTTGTTACTGTAACGGAAAGCTAACTAATGTGCCAATGTAAATTATATTCTGGGCCATAACACACACCTGAACAATATGAAAGAATAAAAATCATACAATGTCTACCTTCAGACCAAAATGAAACAGAATTGGAAATCAATAATTGGAAGATTTAAAATCCCCAAATATTTGAAGATTAAACAACACACTTCTAAATAACACTTGAGTCAAAGGACAAGCCTCATGAGAAATTTTAAAATATCTGTAACTAAGTGAAAAATGAAAATAAAACATCAAAATTGGTGGTATGGGATGAAAGACGTGCTAATAGGGCAACTTATAGTCTCAAATGCATACATGAGAAAAGAAAAAAAGACCTAAAGATAATAACTTAACTTCCTTATTAGGAAACTAGACGTAGCAGAGGAAATTAATTCCAACGTAAGCAGAAGAAAAGAAACAATAAAATTTTGACCAGGAATCAATGAAACTGAAAACAAGAAATAAATAAAGAAAATCAATAAAACAAAGAACTGGTTTTATTAAGAGATTAATTTCTTTTATTAACCTTGTTTTGTTTTGATAACCTTCTAGCCAGGTTAAGAAAAAAAGACCCAAACCATTAATATCAGAAATAAAAAAGATGACATTGGTACTAATGTCCCACAGACATTGAAGGGACAATAAAGAAATATTATGAAAAAACCTGTGCACATAAGTATGATAACCTTGACAAAAACAGACCAAGTCCTTGAAAGACAACTGCCACAACACAAAGAAACAGACAATCTGGAGAGGCCTGTATCTGTGAAAGAAATTGAAATAATAATAAACTTCCAGGACAGAAAATACCAGGCATAAGTGACGTGGTAGTCAGGTTCACTGCTGTGACAAAATTCTTAAGTAAAACAACTTAAAGGAAAGAATAAAAGATTGATTGTGGCTCATGGTTTCAAAGGCTGCCGTCCACTGTCTGCCGGCTCCATTGGCCTAAGATGAGGTAGAACATGATGGCGGAAGGGCACAGCCCAGCAAAGCTGCTCATCTCATGGTGGCAGGAAAGGGCTGGGGACAAGACCTACCCTTCCCAGGCATGCCCCAGTGGCCTACTGGACACCACCTCACAATAGCACCACCATTGGGGACCAAGCCTTCAATACTGAGCCTTGGGAGGACACTCCAGATCCAAGCTATGGGATGAATTCTACCCAACATTTAAGGAAGAAATGACACCAATTTTCTACAGTATCTTCCAGAAGATAGACACAGAGGACAGATATAGTCCTATCCCATTGTATAAGACCAGCATGAACCTAACACCAAATCCACACAAAAGTATTACAAAAGAAAACTACAGACCAATGCCTCTTATGTACATAGATGGAAAAAATCTTTAGCAAAATATTAGCAATTGAACCTATCAATGTATTTTTTAAAATATTTTTATTTTTATTTACATATTTTTTATGTGGTGCTGAGGATCGAACCCAGAGCCTCATACATGCGAGGCAAGCGCTCTCCCACTGAGCCACAACCCCAGCCCTCAATGTATTTTTTTTAAGTACACACCATGACCAAGTGGGATTTATCCCACGTCTGCACAGCTGGTTCAACATTAAAAATCAATTCCTTGAATCCATCACCTCAAAGGCTAATGAATAATGACATGATCAAACCAACAGATGCGGAAAAACCATTTGACAAGATCCAATACTCACTCTTTATTTTTTTAAAAACTCAGCAAACAACTTGATAAAAAATCATATACAAAAACCCTACAGCTGACATACTTCACAGTCAAAAACTAGAGGCTTTATTGCTAAGAGCAGGAGTAGATGAAGATATTGCTTCTTATTGCTCCTTGATCCACATTATACTAGAAGTCTTGTTTGATGTATTAAGAAAGGAAATAAAAGGCATGCTATTGGGAAGGAAGAAATGAAACTGTCTATCCACAGATAAGGTAATTGTCTATGCATAAAATCAGAAAGAATCAACCCTCTGAAATCCCAGATCTAAGAAGAGATTACATCAGGGTTACAGGATACAAGGTTAATACCCAAGAGTTGGTCTCTTTCGTACATGTAGGCAACGAAGAGGTAGAATGCGACATTAAAAGCAATACCATTTATAGTAGTACCCTCCAAAAATAAAATACTTAGGTATAAATCTAACAAAATATCTATACTAACTACTTGAGGGAAACCATAAAGCTCTAATGAGAGAAATCAAGTTAACAAAGGGAATCTACATTCATGGACAAGAAGACTCGGGATGGTCAAGAGGACAGTTTCCCCACCACTTGCTCCACGTATTCAGTGCTATCCCAATAGAAATCTTGGCAATTTGTTTTGTGAATACTGACAAATTGATTCTGGAGGTCACCTGGAGAGACAAAAGATTCAGAATAGCTAATAAGATATTGAAGGAGAATAAAAATGTCAGAGGGCTACCTGACTTCAAAGTTTACTGGAAAGTTACAATAATCATGACTGTGGTATTGGTGAAAGAAAATAAAAATAGATCAATGGACCAGAACAGAGCCCTAAAATAGATCCACATAGATGCAGTTAACTGATCTTAGACAAGGAACCAAGGCAATTCAATGGATTGAAGTTTGTTTGTTTTTCTTGGTAATAAGGATTAAACCAAGGGATGCTTAAACACCGAGAAATATCCCCAGTCCTTTCTATTTTTTATTTTGAGACAGAGTCTTGCTAAGTTGTTTAGGGCCTTGCTAGTTTTCTGAGGCTGGCCTCAAACTTACATCTCCTGCCTCAGCCTCCTGAGACATTGGGATTACAGGCACACATCACAGTGCCTGGCTAAGTTAGACCTTTTTCAACAAATGAAAGGCCCTAAACAACTTAGCAAGATTAAGCCCAGAAGTTTAAGACCAGCCTGGAACACATAGGGACAACATAAGGAAACCCCATCTCAAATAAAATGAAACAAAATAAAAATCAAGAAACATTGTAAAGCAACAACCTAACTTTACACCTTAAAGAACTAGAAAAAAAGAAGACAAATTAGAGAAAGCAGAAGGAAAGAAAATAATAAAGAGTAGGCCAGAGATAAATAAAATAAAGAATATAAAAACAATAACCAGATGTAGTGATGCATGCCTATAATCCCAGGGACTTGGGAGGCTGAGGCTGGAGGTTCACAAGTTTGAGGTCAGTCTCAGCAACTCAGCAAAGCCTAAGTAACTTAGTGAGACCCTGTCCCAAATAAAAATTTAAAAAAAGGGCTGAGGATGTTTCTCCGTGATTAAGCACCCTTGGGTTCAACCCCTAGTACATCATCCTCTCAAAAAATGAAGAAAAAATCAGTGAATCCAAAAGTTGGTCCTTTGAAAAAAGTGATAAAATTAACAACTTTTAGTTAGGTAGAGTAATAAAAATAGAAGATCCAAATTACTAAAATCAGAAATGACAGCTGAATATTGCTCATGATCCAAAAGAAATAAAAATAAGTATAAGAGCATGTTATGAAGAATTAAATGTCCTCAAACTGGATAACCTAGATAAAATATTCAAATTACTAGAAACATAAAACCTCCCGAGACTAAATCATAAAGAAAAATATGAAATCTGCATGAACCTATAACTATTAGGAGATGACTAAATCAGTAATCAAAAATCTACAGACAAGCTTGGGTGTAGCAGAGTTTCAGTGTTTATTTAGCATTCATGAAGACTTGGGTTTAATCCCTATCACCAAAACCAAAGCAAAAAAGAAATCCATTAAGAAAGAAAATCCCTAGACCTGATGACTTCACTAGTGAACTCTGCTAAACATTTTAAAGAAAAACTAATATTGATCTTTTTTTCAAGCTTTTCCAAAAATATTGAAGAGGAAGGAATACTTCCTAACTCATTCTATGAGGGCAGTATTTACCTTGAACCAAAACCAGAAAAACACTTCAAGAAAACCACAGACAGGAATCTCTTATGAACATTGACACAAATCCTCCACAAAATTCTAGCAACTCAAATTAAGCAGTATGTTAAAAGACCAATTGAGATGTATTCCTGGAATGCAAGGATGGTTCAACAGATGGAAGTTAGTCAATGCAATATGTCACATTAATAGAACAAAGGGGGGAAACTCACGATCATATCAATTAATGTACATAAAACTTCTGACTAAATTTAATACCCTTTCATAATAATAAAAAAACAGAAAAAAACCCACATTACTGACCATATTTTAAATATGGGAAACTAAGATACCAGAAAAGTTAAATAAATCACCTGGGTCAGAGAGACTCAAATGTTGATTTACCTAAGTTTTTTTTCCTACACGTGCTGCCTCTAAAACAAGGCAAAGATACCCAATTTTGCCACATCTATTTCACATAGTATTGCAAGTTCCAGCCAGAGCAATTAGACAAGAAAAAAAATTTAAATCAAAATTGGAAAGGAAGAAGTACAATAATCTCTTTCATATATGATATTGTATATAGAAAACCCTACAAGTCTCTCTCTCTGTCTCACACACACACACACACACTCACAAAATCCGTTATATTTATAGATGTTAACAATGAACAATCTGAAAAGGATAGTATAAAAACAGTTCCATTTCAAAAAAAAAGAATAAAGCAGGAATTAACCAAAAAAGCAAATACTTATACGATGAAAAGTACAAAACATTGCTGAATGAAATTAAATAATACATAAATAAAAACATACTATATTTATGAATGACTTAAAAATATTAAAATGTCAATACCACTCAAAGTGACATACATATTTAATGCAACCCTTACCAAGATCCCAATGATTTTTTTTTTTCAGAAATATAAAAGCCCATTATAAAATCCTCATGGAACCTCAAGGGACCCAGAATAGCCTAAACAGTGTTGAAAAGGAAGAATAAAGCTGAAAGCCTTACATTTCCTGATTTCCATACCTAACTACAAAATTACAGTAATCAAAACAGTATGGTAGGGCTGGGGCTGGGGCTCAGTGGCAGGGCACTTGCTTAGCATGTGTGAGGCACTGGGTTTGTTCCTCAGCTCCACATTAAAAATTTATAAGTAAAATAAAGGCATGCTGTCCATCTACAACTATATAAAAAAATTTTAAAAAACAGTATGGTAGTGACATTTAAAGACAGACCTATAAACTAATGGAAGAGAGAGCCTAGAAAAAACCCTTACAAATATGTTGATTATTAAATAAATAATATTCAACGAGGGTGACAAGACCATTCAATGGGGGAAAGAATGGTCTTTTTTGACAAATGGTATGAGGAAAATTGGATATCAACATGTAACACAATGAAAATTGGGCATTTCCCTAACACCCACAAACAAAAGCTAACTCAGATCAAAAATATAAATGTAATGCCTAAAATGACAAAATCTCTTAGGAGAAAATATAGGGCAAAATCTTGGAGCTGGCAAAGTTTCATGGGTGAATTCAATCTTGCACAAACCCTCTCAGAAAACAGAAGAGAAGGGAACACTTTTAAACTCTTTTTATGAGATCAGAAAAACCCAATCCCGAACCTTGGCACAGACATGATAAGAAGGGAAAATTAAAAACAAAATCTTAGCAAATCTGATCCAGAAAAATATAAAAAGGATAATACAACATCATGACTAAGTGGGTTTGTCCGGTAATACCAAGTTGGCTCAGCATCTGAAGACGGTCAATGTAACTCATGGCACTGGGGTACCTGTGCAGGCACAGACACTGGAGAACTCACCAAATTGCACGTTTTAGATCTATGCCATTCACTATGTGAAATTTGCCTTAATTACTTTAATGGGAAGGGGCAGGGCGGGGTGGGGTGGGGTGGGATGAGGTACCTTAACTGTAGGTCACACACACCAAAACAGAGGCCACTCCTAGTTCATGACCACAACATCAGCATCCTCATGACACAAGAACACATTGTTCTCTAATCTAATGTAGCAGATGTCAATTTATCTAGCTTATCCAAAAGCAGTTTTAAGTAATTAGGATGCAAATTTTTCACAGTGGGGGAGGGGCTTAAGGAAGAATTCAAACACATTTGTGTCTCACCCTGTTCCCAATTCTTATCAAATATGTGGTGTCCAAGTGTCCCCACCCAGATTACCCTGGGTGTCTGGTGGCTCCTCAGAGGAAAAGACCTTCCCTGGGGATTGGAATTCCTGTCTGATTGTGATCTCTTTAAACAGGCTATTACTTCATAGTGACATTTATGATTCCACTATCGTGGTGCCAAGGGCTCTTCTGGCAGGGTTATTCTGAAATTAACTCGGCCTGGAGTCCCATACCTCTTAGATCATGTAATATAAGGATTTTCATCTAGGAACTTTCATCTGAAACCACAGCAAATATCTGACTGTTTTGTTTTGGGTTTTAGAGAATCAAAGATTCTTGTGACATTTTTAATATCCCTTGAGTTATAAATTTAAAAAAAAGTTGTGTTTTTTCACGCCACATTTTCTCTGGGATCACTGATCTACACCCAGAGAAAATAATTTTTGGTTTTATTTCTTTGAAAATCTCCAACATTAAATAACTACATCAAACTGGAATCTGCATCTTATCCCAGATTTTTGGCTTTTTAATTTTTAAAACATGTTAGGATTCCCACATTTACATGTTAGAAATCTCTGGGCTCTTTCATCTTTTTTTTTTTTTTTTTTTTGGNTTTTTTTTTTTTGGTACCAGGGATTGAACTCAGGGGCACTCAACCACTGAGCCACAACCCAGCCCTATTTTGTATTTTATTTAGAGACAGGGTCTCACTGAGTTGCTTGGCGCCTTGCCATTGCTGAGGCTGGCTTTGAACGCACCATCCTCCGGTCTCAGCCTCCTGGGTTGCTGAGATTATAGGTCTGTGCCACCGCTCTCAGCTCATCTTCATTGTCTTACTGTACAAGACCGTGGGTTAAGCACTTCAGGCCAATAAAAATAAAAGAGCCTAAAGAATTCTGGGTTCAGATGGCTTCTAGTGCTGCCGGGCATGGAACCCAGGGCAAGCCAGACACGTATGAGCTACATACACCACCAGCCCTGAGTTCTGTGTTGAGAGAGCTTAAAGCCAGTCAAGGAAATAGAGCCAATGCAAAAATGACATCATAGGTGACAATGTGACAGATACACGACTTTTCCAAATCCTGCCCACCTGGAAAGTTAAGAGAGAGTTTTACAACCAAGGAGGCATTTTGTTTGGAACCTTCGTTGCCGAGAGGGATTTTAACATGGAAGCCAAGGACAAAGGATCTTGCTCTTGGAGAGCTGGGACCGGAAGCCCCGGGTCCAGGACAGGGAGTCTGATTTCAGCTGGCAGAAAAAAGTCACTGGAAGATTCTGAGAAACGTTCAAGAATGACATTTCTAAACTATACATTTAAGGGCCATAGAGGAATCCAAGGAGCAATGGAGTGAACCAAGAAGAAAAGAGACTTCTGTCTGCTAAATAAACCTCTAAAATCTATTTTCTGAAACAGTTTATTGTCAAGTAAATTACACTTTAAAATATCTCTAGGTTTCCATTTCACGTCCAGCCAAACTGGCATTTAAAGTACAACAATGGAAGCCAGGCGGCGCGAAGTGGCCACGCCTGTAATCCCAGCTAACAGGAGGCTGAGAGAGGAGGGTCACAAGTTCAAGGCCAGCCTCCACAACTTAGTGAGACCCTGTCTCAAAATAAAAAATAAAATAAAATAAAAAGGGTTGGAGATGTGGCTCAAGGATACAGTGCCCTTGGATTCACTCCCCAGTACCAAAAAAGAAAAAGAAAAAGAAAAAGAACTGGCAATGTGGTTCAGTGGTACAGCACCCATGGGTTCAACGCCTCAAACCAGAAAAGAAAAAAGAAAGCGTCACAATGGAACATTCCCTCACATGAGAAGGAACAGACCAGAAGTGCTGAGAGCTAGGAGTCGGCTGGAAGTTCAGGCAACCATCAGGAAGACCTTGTTGGTGTACTGGTGTCTCGAGGGCCGTGCTGGGTCCTTCCGCCAGGCCTGGGCGTGGGGCTGGCACCATCAGAGGTGTTTTGACCTCCTCGGAGGAGGATAGCTCACAGTAACTCCTGGAAGCCCCAGTAAGAACCCAAGAGCCCCCACCCAGGTGCTCCTGCCTGCAGGAGGCAGGGCTGGGCGGCCCCCACTCACCGGTGATATAGAAGGCTTTGTACCTCTCCAGGCGGACAGTCTGCAGGGCTCCGTACTCTCCAGCTGCACCGCTGTTGGGGTGGAACAGCACCTGGAAAAGACAGCAGGGCTTACTCCCTGTGCAGCACTGCTCTCCTGGTCCACAGGACCCCACCCCACACCCACTGACAGACACGGGCCTGTAGCCAGCCAGGAGATGCACGGAAGTGTTATTTTGCTAGTTGTTAAAGAGAAGCGGGAGGCCTCTCGACCATCTAGTGAAACTTGCTCTGTAATTTGCAGGGTCCAGGGCAAAGTGAGAATCAGGGATGCTTTGTTCACAAATTGAAAATTTCAAGACAACCAGGGCAGAGCTTTAAACCAAGCTCAGGGTCCTCCTAAGGGTGGGGATGCCCGCCAGTCCTGCCTGTGCCCCATCCCTCAGGTACAGAAAGGAGCCTGCTGACTTGCCTGATTCACTAACATCCCCAGCGCCTCTGATGCAGGTGACCCTCAGATCTTTTTGAAAAAAAGACTCCTTCAGCTTCAAGTCATTTTTCCACCAGACCCTTGAGCAAGGACAGTACAAGAGAAAGAAAGCCTTAATTCCCCCAGCACTAGGCACAGTCTAGTCTCTGGACCTGTGTATTTTTTGTTTGTTTGTTTTTAGTGCTGGGATCAAACCCAGGGCCTCACACACGCAAGGCTAGTGCCCTACCACGGGGCTACACCCCCCAGGCCACAGCCTAGGATTGTGACTCAATCCTACTGTACTGAGACAGAGGAAATCTTTCCTCATCGAGTCATAAATGCAAGAATTACCCTAAAGAACGGAAACACCTAATTCAGAGTTCTCCAGGGAAGCATTTGGTAGGAAATAAAAGGCCAGAATTCTTTGTAGGTTGGTGGGTTTGGGCTGGAAGCATGAGACTGCCCTGGTATGAATCATGACTGTATATGTTGCTGGAAAGACGCTTACGTGATTCAGAGTTTCCATGGGGCTCCAAAAAAAAAAAATGAGAAACATCTGTTGGAGCCGTCAACATCTGTCCCACAAGTTCCCAAGCCCCGAGAGGATGCTGCTCAGGGCAGGGACCCCCACCTGCTGCTCTCATGATCTGTGCTGTCAACCCCTGCAAACACCCCGATTGTATGTGATGACAGCAGGCTCCTTCCAAACAGGAAAAGACGTCCTAACTGAAACCCTCACTTCCTCCATCCCTCATCGAAAGCTACTCCACTCGGTGGAACTCTGCTGTGTGTCCCTGGGATGCACAAAGGTGAGAGCTGGACCATCTACTGTCAACCAATCTATGTTGTGTTCAGATCTCCAGAAAAGGGGAGTCAAGGTTGGCCACTTCAAACCGTCAATACCGTTTGGGTAACAGAAACCCATGAGGGTGGGCTGCCATATTCTGAATATGTTTGGGGCCCGACCAGAAGTAACTTCCAGAATCCAAGAGGAAGCAGAACTGTGGGATGGGTCATTTTTTGGAAATGTGGATGGATGCAGAGGAACTCGCATGCACGTTTTTCTGTTGAGCAGACGTGTTATGGCTTTCTCATGCACCCCAGCATAGGAAGAAGGTTGGCAAGTTTAAGTAGGAATCAGTTGAGATATTTCCTCTCCAGAGGCCTGGGTGAATTTCAAAAATGATCTTATCTTCACAAGCCTGCCGTGGCCTTCTTGGTGGACTGGCTTGTTTTTGTTGTTTCGGGTTTGTTTGTTTGAGACAGGATCTCCCTATGTAGCCGGGCTGGCCTTGAACTCTTGGCTTCAAGTGATCCTTCCTCCCGGGGCCTCCCGAGAGGCTGGTATTACAGGCACCTGGCTTCTTGTTTTCCCAGCCATGCAGGATTCCCCTTATGATAGGTCCTGGGAGCCAACCCTAAACAGTATCACTAGAAGGTGGACTCCTTTAGCGCACAGCCCACAGTCTCCCAAAGGGTGGATGGAGGAGGCCGTGGGTCATTTAGCCTGTCACTCTAGATGACCTCTTTCACCACTAGGGGCCTCCCTAAGAGAAGTGATTGGTGTTGGGGAGACTACCTACCAGCTTCTGTCTCTGAAGTGAGAGGCTGACCGTGGCGAATATGTAGCGAGTGTCAGCTGCTGTGGGTTTTGACCATCACAGACATGATGTCCCAGGAGGGGGATGAAGTAGGTATGAACGCTACGTGCATCACACCTCGAAACCCATGGCCTGGGGAGGTGGCCCTAGGGGAGGTGACTCCAGGTGGCTTATTTCTTTAACCCTGGGTTACTTGATTTACGATAGAGGGAAGAACCTATCTGCTGATAAGCACCTGTATATTGTTTTGAGCTGACTGTCCAGAGGGTACTTTGAGCTTCTAGAAACCAGAATGGTTTTCTAAACCAACCCATACTGGAACTCTTATAAGCTGAGGAGGACATATCTGTGGGTGGACACAGACTATGTTAAGAAATACATATGAATGATATACACAGATGAATGTGTGGGGGTGTCATGTGTCATGATATCCATATTTTTCAAAAACACACTCATATTTTTACTTGCTGGTATTCCCTAAAGCCATTCCAAGTTCAAGACCATTTAGTCTCTTTAATCCTATTATTTCAGTTCAAGAGAGAAGCTGACCAGAGAAGACCAAGCCTAAATTCTGGACCAGAAACGACACACGGTACCCTCAGACTCCAAACAGTCTTATCTCAAGTGTCTCCACTAACATCACAGGTCGGCTGCCTGGGAAGTTGGGCGTGGCCCCCAGGTGCCAGCACCCACGCGCTTTTACCCTTGAAGACACCTCAGCGCTTCCTGCAGGCAGAAGCTCGCTGGCTGTGTCTTTTGAGACCTCTGCGCTTGGTTGGGAGCAAACTGACCCCTACTCCAGCTGCGCTGGCGCACAACACAGGTCCCCATGATGATGTTGGGACTTGCATCGGCTTCTCCCACCTGGTTCCTGGGCCTAACCTGTGCGCACTGGCTGGTCTGGGGCCCCTAGTGAGTCTGCGCAAAGCTGCGAGCAGAGGAAGAGAGCGCGCGCTCCCCTGTCTGGGAACGGAAGTGAGTGCGGCAGGAGCTGGCATCCACAGGCCGACCAACAACGTCAAGGAGACCACAGTCCTTGAAGCACTTCCTGGTGACCCCAATTATCCTGTTAGTAGCCATGGCAATAAACACTGAGCAGCACCTCTCCGCTGACGTCCTGGATAACCCCCCAGGGTCACACCGTGCTAACTTCCAGCCTCAAAGCGGAAACCATCTTCCTGCTTCGGCCTCTGATTAGAGACCTGAAGGGGTGCGCAGCTCTGCAACAATCCTGTGGCATGCCAGGCATCTTCAGAGGCCCTTTCCAGCCTAATCTGACAACTAAGAACTGAATTAATGTGCAAAGAAGCATCAGTGGCCTATTGAGCCACTGAGGGCCAGTGTTCTGCGTGGCCAGGGGACGCTGGGAGGGAAGGGCTGCTTCAATAAGCACCAGCCAGCCAGGTGCGGTGGCACACGCCTGTAATCCCAGGGGCTCAGGAGGCTGAGACAGGAGGATGGCAAGTTCAAAGCCAGCCTCAGCAAAAGTGAGGCACTAAGCAACTCAGTGAGACCCTGTCTCTAAAAACAAAATAAGGCTGGGATGTGGCTCAGTGGTCAAGTGCCCGTGAGTTCAATCCCCAGTTCCAAAAATAAAATAAAATAAATAAAATAAGCACCAGCCAGTGGTGCACTTGAGCACATCTGAGTCACTTCCATGTGACCCTCGAAGACATAAATAGACCGTTTGAAGTGTGAGTCCCCAACAGAGAGCCAGGTGCTTGCCGGGCCTTATGCAGGGGCCTCCAAGCTCCTCTACACGCCTTCCCTCCTCCCACTTCCTCTTCCTTTGGCGAATGGCAAACACATGGAAATGACAGGGAAAGGCCATCAGGACTGACATTTCCTGGCTGCTGCTGCCATGAAGGGCTTCCAAACAGGGGACACTGAGGAAGTAATGCCGGGAAGTCGAAGCCCGAAGCCATTTCGGGGGGCTGCTGGGTTAAGGCTGCTTGGTCAAGATCAGGCTGCAGAATGTGTGCTGAGCCCTCCCGGAGCCAGGGGAATGTCAGGGGCACTGCTGTCCCTGCTGTCCAAGAGGTCTTTATTCAGTTGTTCACCCAGTTTGCATTGACTGGATGCTGGCTGGATGCAGGTGTGGTAGGTGTGCTGAGAATTTAGAGGTGAACCCAACAGCCGGGACCCTTGCCCTTGGAAAGCTTCCCTCCCAGTTGGGGAACCCCACAATAAACAAGTGATCGCCCATGATCAGATTATCTCATCCAAAAACATGCTGGGTATCTAAGCTGCATGAATGCATGCAGAAAAAAAATCATTCTAATATTATAGAGAATAAGAAGCACTCACATCCACATCCCTTAGCCAATTGTTAAATATTCAGATTAATAAACAGGATTTATTATGGGGTGGGGATTATCCCAAAGGATCTGAGGTTTCTGGAACCAGCCACTTGTATCTGTCTTCTGAGGGTGGTCGTGTTTGCTCGGAGGCAACCAGGTGCTGGGTGACAGGCCGAAGGCCAGCCTCCTACAGAGCCCAGCGTGGGGACATGCTCCCTCCACTTACCCTGTGCCCCGTCTGCGACCTGCCCAGGAGCACCTCAGAGGCATCCAATCCATCAAAGCGTCGGTCTTGGGGCAAAGTGGCCTGCGCCAGGGCCACCACAGTGGGGAAAATGTCCAGCACACTGCAAAAGGAACCAGATGTGGTCAATCCCAGCTCTCTCAGCTCTTTCCCTGGCCCTGCTGGGCTCAAATCCCGCCTGAACTAGCTCAGAGCCAACACTGACAGCCTCCCTGTGGCCCACCCTTTCTACCTGCCTGCCCTTCCTTTGGGATCTACCTCAACTTCTGCTACGACAGGAGGCAGATGGGTGTGGTGGCTCAGCACCCAGGCTCTGCAGCCAGCTGTTACCTGGGCTTGGATCCCAGCTCTGCCACCTGTCTATCTTCTGAGGCACTGGCCTCGGTTTTCTACTCTGTAAAATGGGTGTTTTAGTAAAAGTACCTGCCTCAGTGGGTAGCTGTGTGGATGAAACACACAGGTAGGGTATAAAGAAGACGACCAGGCACTCAGAAAGCGCTTATTGGATGTTTGTGTTATGCTCACTCACAGAGGCACCCCACATGGGAAAGGGGCAGGAATGTATCTAGGAACTAAGTTCAACCTGTCTCCACGAGGCCTCAGCCACTCGCCTAGAGTGGGTCTCTGTCTCAAAAATATTTAGTCTCTAGTCATGGTATGTGAAGCATGCTACCCCCATTATTTTAGCTCTTTTTTTTTTTCCCATTATAAAAATAGTGTTTATGGTCTAAGAAATTAGAGCATCCAAAAGCATAAAAGAGAACACCTCACACGTGGTCTATCCCCCCCAAGGCAGTCACTGTTAACATTTCGGTAGGTTTTGTTAATGGGACTTTTTTAAAGTCACGTGATGCAATTTTACCCTACCCCACTGCACATCCCCCTCCGATCCTCTGTGCTCATGTTGGAAAGGACTCTTCAGCAAGAACAGAGTGGCTGCCCTTCCAACAGGCCTGTTTATCTGAGAGCCAGACCCACTGACAGGGTTGGCCCAACGTGAGGTCTCTCTCAGGCTAGGAGGAGGCCCCGGTACCTGGATGGGCACAGCAGCACAAGTCGGGCTCATACTTGGGAGGGCCACAAAGGCCTCAGCTCCCCACCTTCCCCACCCTGAGGTCTGGGGAGGGGCTCTTCACCCTCTGAGGGGATGGCAGAGAGAACCTGCCATGCGTGGGGCTCCTCCTGCCCTCCCACCTCCTCCCTGGACGCCAGACAGAATCTGTTGACCGCAGGACAGAGCGTTTCTATCTGCCGGCAGGTTTCACAGTCTGCAGAGCCGGTGGCTTATCTTGGGAGATATGCTCTAGGAGCTGGCCTCCCACACTGATGCACAGTCAGCGCTCACAGAGTACAGAACAGTCCAGAAACCTGTCCAGAGTCCAAGGTTCCTGCCACAAACTGGGAAGCACAGAGAACTTCACTGCCATCGGAAAAGGCTGCGATGGTGTGGGGCTGTTGGATGAGTTTTCTTTAAATTGCACCCCTAAGAGCGCTCAGCATCCGCAGGGTCAAATCAGTGAGAAAGAAAAACAGGATCTGCCTTAGATTTTTGGAATGAATTCTACACTATTTTTTTCCATCTTAAGAGGAATCAGCGTCACAGATGAGTCAAATCAGTAAGCAAGAAAAAACAGAACCTACATTAGGTCTTTGGAATATAACGTATACTTTCTTTTTCCATCTAATTTTTTCCCTCCTAGCATGAGACTTAGCATCGTAATTATCTAGCACTAAATCTAACGTTCACAGAATCCTGGTGTCTCAGAGTTTGGCAGAATCCTCAGAGGCACCTACTCCACCCAGAGCACAAAGAAAACCTCTTACCAACAAGAACAACTTCAATAGGTCTGTCGAGTCATGCTGCTCAGGGTGGCCCAGCCCTGCGTTGGCAAGCTCAGGTTATCAAGTCCTTCCTCAAGGGATGGAGAAGACCAAGTCTCTGAGGTTAGCCCTGTCAGGGGGAAATGCTCCCTGGTAGTTGAAACCCCTGCCAGATGAAGGACTGAATTTGGCGAGAGCATCTATCCTACAAAGGCTACCAAAGGTACCCTAGCTACTCCAAATCTCAAGCCCTAAATTCAAAGCCGGTCCTAGGAGCCAAGAATTGCTCACCTGTTATCCCAGACTCTGGAGACTGGGGCAGGAGGATGGCAAGGCTGAGGCCAGCCTCAGCAACTTAGGGAGGCCCTGTCTCAAAATAAAAAGCAAAAAGGGCTGGGGTGAGGCTCAGTGGTAGAGCACCCCTGGGTTCTATCCCCAGTATGAAAAGAAGGAAGGAAGAGAGGGAGGGAGGGAGGGAGGGAGGGAGGGAGGAAGAGGTCCCGGGAGTCTTTGAAACCTCTGAGAAAGAGAACAAACAAAGCAAAAGCAAAAGCCTGAACTTTCACGTTGTTCATTTCTGCACTTGGCTTCTGGCAGAGTGTTGGCTTTGGGGGATTTTCACAGGGTCAGGGTGTGCTTGCCTTCTTGGACCTTTCCTTCCATAAAAATAAATTAGACTTCATCATTGTATTGGTGTAAAGGTGAGTATATAAAAATGTCTGCATTAAGCCATTTTTTTCCACCTAAAAGTTCAGGTGTTCTCCTTGGAATTTTAAAAGAAATTAAAAGTTGCCCGGGCCCTCCACGTCCTGTGGACTTTGGCTCTGGACAGGGAGCCAGGTGAGCTTCAGATAAGAGGAAGCCCCAGTTCCGGGGCCTTTTGGTTATGAGGAGGGTAGTCAAGAGCCTGCTTTGAGAGGGCCAAGGGGCCTCTGCACAGTGACCTGGAGGCTGGGCACAGAGTGGGCGGCGGCATCTTTGCAAATTCCAAGCCGCTGTGAGAAGCTTCTCTTCTTCCTTCATAGAGCTCTGGCCAGTCCAGGCTCTGAAGGTTGTTCACGAGAAATGGGTGTGTGCGCGTGTGTTCTTGCTTCCTTCCTTTCTTTTTTGAGATGGGGTCTCCCTATGTTGCTCAGACTGGGACACCTGGGTCCCTCCTGCCTCAGCTCCCCCGTAGCCGGGACCACAGGTGCATGCCACTGAACTGGCTTCTTCGTGTTTTTATCCAGAGTTGCCTAAGGAGCCAGGGCGAGGAGGGTTAAGAAGGGCTCCAAGCTGGGCAGGCTACGAAGCAGGCAGCAGGGCCACAGGGCAGCCACAACAGGCAGTTCTGGGGCCCAGGGAGAGGCTGAGAGGGATGGTTTCCTAGAAGCCAAGGACAGCTTATCTGGGAAGAAGCAGATATGACCTGGACCCAGGGAGTGAGAAGAGTGAGGGGCGAGGGGCTGACGGAGGAGGACTGGAGGCTGGGGCCAGGACAGAGGGCACCACTGTCTGCTCTCTCATTCCACCTCCCCCGCCCCCACTCTCTCTCTCTCTGTCTCATCCCTCTCACTACCCCTGAGACAGGCCAGGACCGCAGCCCCTCCCGGTGCGGCCATGCTGTAGCGGTTGGAGGGCTGGCTGAGGGGCTAGCCCACATCCATGTGTGTCTGGGCAGCACCTCCCCCACCCTGGAGCCCTCTCAGAGGCCAGTACAGCCCCAGCTGCATGACCTTCGAGAACGGGGATCCCAGATCATCAGGGGACACCCAATAGCACCCAGTGCTCCACCCTAGAGAGCAGAGGCAGCAGCCTGCCGGGCAGGTGACGATGGATCCAAGGTGACCTGTGGCCCAAGCCCTGCCACAGGACACTAAGGCCAATTGGGTCTCCTTGTGAGCTTCTACTACCTGGCTCCGCCCCACACATGAGCATTTATGTCCACTTGCCTAACTCGGGATCCCATAATGCCTAGGGACATTGGGATATAGGCTGAGGAACTCTGGCCTCCGCTCTGTTTATGGGAGTTACCTCTGGTCTGCAGAAAGCTCTATGCCTTTGGGGATTAAAGTACTAGAACAGGAGATAAGCACCTGGGTTCCCAGGAACACCAAGCCTGAGCACCAGGCTCCTGAATGCAGACCATAACCCCCTGGCCTAGAGCTGACCTGGGGGAGCCCGAGGCAAGGGCACCAGGAAGCCCCGCCCACATTTGCTTTATATGGATTCACACAGGAAAGAGCGAGGAGGCTGTACCGAGGCAGAGCCGTCAGGCTGCCGTCTGGACTCACTGAACACCACGGGTATCCTAAGAAAGGTGGACAGGGCATGTCGGTCTCGTCCTGGTAAAATGCTACCCTCAAACAAAAGCCACCTTATCCAAAGAACTCATTTCCTGGGGCCACCCAACCGTCCCCTCCATCCATCGTCACCCTCCAAGGCCCTCAATTAACAAGACAGCGCAGCTTGAGGGACTGCAGGGCTGCTGGGGTGGGTGCAGCCCAGCCTGCGAACACTTGGCCCCTCTCGATAACCACCACTACACCCAAGGCAGCCCGCCTGGCCTTCGTCCTGGTTAGCCTGACATCACAGATTCCAGGCTGTGACATTGTTGTCACACCTACTAGCACCTGCTGGCAGCACACTGCATCCTCCTGATTGCACAGGGCTGACCCCAAGTTCCTGAGGGCCCCACAGGCTGCAGGGTATGCTGCCTACCCATCCCCCGCTCGGAGCTGTGTACTCCTCCTCCTTCCCCTGGTCTCCAGTCTCTCCCCGTGTCCCTATTGGGTCTGGGGATGCTGGAGGGAGCCAGGGACTCTTGCTTTCCTCTAATCTGCTGTGCTCATCATACCAGAACCCAACAGGCTAAAGATTAAAAAAAAAAAATGTGGCGGGGAAGCAAAGGAAAGAAGTTCTGCAGCTGGGAACTGCTCTTGAACCAGACCAGGCCCTGACACCATGAATGAGCCCTGGCTTCCACAGAGGGTCGCAGCGGTTGGTGAATTCAAGGCAGAACCACAGAAAAGACGTGCCCAGCTAAAACAGAAGTCCCCATATAAGTCAGGTTCCACGGTGGCAAGGGCATTGCTCTCAGACTGACACTCCGCAGTCAAGTTCTCTGCCACAAAGTCGGGCTCTGGATCTGCGTTGGGTGAGGGGCAGCTACTGTGCAGCCTGCAGTGGCTTCTCTGAGCCTTGACTCATCAGAGGAGCTGCGCAGGCAGAGGCGGGAGAGCCACCTCACCCAAGGACCCACCCCCTACCGCAGCAACCTCCCTCCCCGGTCCCCTCCAGGGAAAGGGGCATCTGGACTCCTTTCTTGGGACATCTGGGTGCCGGTGACATGCTGGCTTCTCACATCCGGCCCTGGGCCACCTCCCCCAAGTCCCACGGTGGACTAACAGGACCCCAGAGACGAGGTGCTGCTGCCTCCTCTGCAGCAGACACAGCCAGGACCCGACGCCGACCCATGTGACAACCAGGTCCCCTCTTCACTCGGCCGTCATCCCCAGGGTGGCTGAGTCCCACCGTACCTGCCTTTAACTAGCATAAGGAATTGCCTTTGGGCAAATCCCTCCTGCTGCACCCCAATTTTGGAGGTATCTGGAATACTTTCAAGGTGGGTGCCACGAGCTTCCTGGACTCTCTGGCCACCCAAGCACCCACCACCATTCTGGCTCTAAACCCACATCACAAGGGCATTTGGGTCTCATACCTTAACAAGGCAGTGCTGGTGATGTTGGCTGGGACTGTGCTGGGCCAGTAAGCCAGGGCCGGGACCCGGTGCCCACCTTCCCAGGTGGTCTGCTTGGCTGGGCTTCCCCCTGTGAGAGGAGGCAGCTGGTTCGTGATCAGTGATAACTTGAGGCTTCTTTTCAGCTAAGAGCTAGTTTCTAGGAGAACAGCCCTCTCTAAGAGTTTCCAAGAATCCCAAAAAAGAAAAGACTTTTTCAAAAAAGTAACCAGCCAGGCGTGGTGGCACTCGCCTATAATCCCAGCAGCTCAGGAGGCTGAGGCAGGAGGATCTTGAGTTCAAAGTCAGCCTCAGCAACTTAGCAAGGCGCTAAACAACTCGGTGAGACCCTGTCTCTAAATAAAATATAAAAAGGGCTGGGATGTGGCTCAGCGGTTAAGTGCCCCTGGGTTCAATCCACGGTACCAGAGAAAAAAGTAACTAGCTACTTTTCCCCAATTAGCTACTATCTTTCAATACACACTTTTATATTATTGGACTTATATGTAAACAAAAAACCTCACTCTATTGAGTCATGTCATTTAATTCAATTCTGAAAACCTTTCCATTTTAAATTATCTTATTGGCTTATTAACTCGTTCCTCCTGGTAAGACTCCATCAGTCTTGTATACCCACGACACAGTAGGTGCATAACAAATCTTTGCTGAACAAATGAATTCCTCTTCCGACTGAGCATACTGCAGCTGTCTGTTTAGGATGAAGAACTACAGTTATTTAAAAAAGTGCAAGAGGGAGAACCTTCCCCAGCTCTTTCATTGTCTATGTGTCAAACTGATCCGGCCCAGATTGTTTTGTTTTGTTTTGTTTTGCTTTGCTTTGTTTTTCCTTGAATTAATAACTTGTTCTGATGTCGAGGAGACAGTGACAGTCACTGCCCCAACCTCTGGTCTCTTGCGGGGAGGTCAGGATCATCTATGTGCAATCTATGAATTTCCACATTGGTAATTCGAGGGATTGTTTTTGTAACCACTAAGTCAAAAGTGACCACCACTGTAATGATAACCAGCGGACTGGAAGAGATGAGGTCATGTTTTATGGAAACATCCTGAAGACATGTGGCACTGCATTAACCATGACCATCCTGCCCCTCCCACACACCCCGCCCTCATCCTGGTTGAGCCAGAGGCCAAGAATTCCACAAAGTTCGCGTGTAAAAAGCGGTGCCAAGGCGAGCGCTGTATGTGGCTTGCACACGCTGCGGTCAGGCGACTTCCCCATGTTTGGCTGGTGTGAATAATAAAAGCAATGGAGGGCGGGGGTGGGGGGTGGGCAGGGGAATCCAGATGAAGGCTTTGTCCTTGTGCACTCATACTGCCACCAACCGAACCTTTGATGTCCCTGGCCCAGCACCCCACACCGGAAATGCTCAGCATTCTCAGGACCTTCTCATCACCAGCTCTGGAAATCGCCCCCCGCCCCAGAACCCAAGAAGCAGATCACAAAACCACCACGGTCCTAGGCCCTGTTTATGTTGAAGGGTGTGGGGCTCCAGAAACCAGCTGAAGTCTCTGCAGGCTGAGTGAGAAGCCCTTTGATCTCGCCCATCGTTTCTCAAATACAGTCTTCCCGTCCAGAGAATTCCTACGGAGTCTTTTCCAAATATCCACGCACGTGGGGCGGAGAATCACAAAGTAAGGGAGCATAAACTCATTTCCATGTGGCCTTGGAATGCCGGAGGCCAAAAGGCCAGGAGCAAGCCTCGCAGGTGCGAGGTGCTGAGGCTCTGTGGATAATTCCCAGCCCAGGAGGGTCATCTTTGTGGACACCTGGAAGCCACGGCGCCTGGGGAGTTGCATGTCCATGGGGCACAGTGTTGAAATGGACCTGAGTAACCTTTGAGGCCAGATGCTAAGAAAAGGTCAAAGTTTGGGTTCCAGAAGGCCAGAGCCACGGGTCTGTTCTGCGACAGGCAGTAGGACACAGGGTTCAGTCCTGGACCCCAGGACGTTTCCAGAAGGGTAAACTGGCCCCTAATTAGTAAATATGCTAATTGTTCTTCACTCTTAGAGGCTCAGCTTGGTTGCCACGACCTCTGTGCCACCCTTTTGCAGGTGACTGACCTTGTCAATATGTTTTTCAGAGAGAAGAATCAGGTTGTGTTGTCTTCTTTCAGCAAAGAGATGGCTGGAGGGATGGGGAGGAATTCAGCCAGTATTTCAGCATGTGGGTGTCAGCAAAGCAGACAACCCCACGCAGAGATTCAGGGAGAAAGAGAACAAGATCGCTCAGCTCAGAGAAGACCCTCAGGGTGGCCACTCAGTGACAAATCTCTCTCTATGCTGTCAAGGCTGGTCAGCGAATCCAATTGCACCTTGCCTTAAACAGCAAGACCCAATTAGATTCAAGCCGCACTGGTCACAGGCCCCTAAACTAGGCTCTCAAAGGGGAATTTAGCTTAAGGGTCTCAAGTGTGGGCAATTATGAAAAAAATACTCATCACCCAGAACACGGACACCATCCTGCTCCAAATCCCAGGTTCTCGGTGGCTCTGCTAGAGGAAGACAAAAAAATGATCCGACTAGAATTCTCTGTGGGTCCCCAGGGCTCTGGAGTCTAATGACTAGCTGCATTCGCTTGCACAGAATCTTGTTTGCTGTGGTTCATCTTCACCAGCCATGGCCAAAGTCCAGAAGAGCTGCCCTGTCCCACCAACGTTCTTCAGTGACCCATGCTCCTACTCACAGAAACCCATTCTGAGTTAAGCATGATATTAACATTACCAATAATCTCTCTTATTAATTGTGCCCTTACCAAACACCAAGTTAAATGCTGCTAAGTGTCATGTCAGGTTCTTCCTTGCACTATGCCATTGAATCCGTATGACAAACTTCCGAGCCAGGCACTCTTACCTCCATTTTTTTCAGGTCAGGAAACCAAAGTTCAGAGAAGTTCAATATTCACACAAGGTCACACAGCTAGCAAATGGTAGAATCAGAATCCAAAGCCAGGTCTAACTGCCCAGCCAACGCCCTCCCCCTACTGAACCTTCTAGGGCAGCAATTCCCATCCATAAATGCAGTTAGAATCACTGGTGGAGCTTTTACAAAATTGCCCAGGCTAACGCCCCTTTCCTACAGATGTGATTTAACTGGCATGGACACCAATATCTTTCGAGGGTCTCCCAATGACTGAATGTAAGGGAGTGTCCATCCCTGGTCAGATCAGGAAGTGGACCCATTTCAAAACTAAATATAGCTTATGTCCTTCTGGATCACAGGGTTTAGATTGCCCACACCTTTACACTTTTATGCCACCACATCATAAATGTGACCTGATAAGTTACAGCAAGAACAATGCACGAGTCCACAAATTAAACTTCTGGGCGCTTCTCCATTTCGAAAGCTCCTGCTTGGTTCAGATAAGCCTGAATACTTTGATCCATGTTCACTGATCCATTAAAAAATGTGAGCGCCTTGCTTTTGGGCGTTGGTTGAGAGATGTTCATCTTATGGCCGTGAGAATGCTTTTCGATGCATCTGTGGTTACTTACGACTCTAATTAAAGCAGAACCTCTTACTTAAAGAAATAAATATTTAGCCTCAGTAACCAGAATACAAACGGAACCATGATTCATGACTTTGCTTACTGCTTCTTCCCTGGCTACAGAAGTAGAGTGGCATTCCGCGACGCATCATAACAGGGGCCGACCGGGCAAGACTCACCCCTGCCTACGCCTGGGAATAGCAGCCTTTCTGCCATTCCTCAGTGACTCACAGGGGCAGTGTCCCCCGGAAGGAGGTGTGCAAATGTCTCCATTCAGTAGAGTTACCCCTGAGAGGACTGACTTCAGGTTCCGACTCCTGGGTTCTATCCCCTGAAAAATCTAATTCAATAAGTCTGGGGTGGGGCTCTGGTTCTAGAAGATTCTAATGCCCAACAGGCCAGAGACCAGAGTTGGAAGAGCACCGGCAGGGTCATCAGGAGGACGCCTCTGGAGCCAGGCAGAGCTGAGTCCTAACTCCAGGGCCGCTCCTTCCAATCACATGGCCTCGGGCAGTATCTGAAACCTCCCTCAGTTATCAAGCCTCTGGGCCGTGAGGTGGGGGGGAGGCTCTTGCAGGTACAGGGTATGGGAACAGTTACCTAAGACCACGGATATGAAAGGTTCTTTGGTATAGAGCCTGTCCCCAAAGTGTCCAACAAATGCAAGTTCCTCTCTCTCAAAAATAGGTAGAAGATAGCACAGGTGGGCTAAGAATGTGGCCCAGTGATGGAGCCCTTGCTAGAATGTGCAAGGTCCTGGGTTCGATCCCCAGCACTGCCCGTCACCTGCCCGTCCCACGAAGGCATGAACATCTGTGGCTCCTCTGCACTGATGTCCTGAGGAATGCACATTCCACAACCTTCCAGAGAAGCCAGCTTGGTTTCTAAATATAGACTCGGGCCCTTACCAAGGACACCTGTGGCTTACTGGTTTTCTAGAAACGCAGGGCTATTGCTGGCCCGGGGTGGCCTTGAGCATGATAGTGAGGACATTCCACCAAGCCCGGTGGCCCTCGCCAGAAAGAGACAGAGCTGGACTTCCGCTGGGTCCTCGCCCGCAGGCCCTGCCCCGGCCAGAGCCAACAGCCATGAGCCTTGTCCCTCGCTGTCCCCCCAGCATCTCTGACCTTTCCTTGCCCTACCCCCTGCCTCACGCTGGAGCGAAAGCCCAGGGCGCAGAGGCCTGTCCCAGTGGGGAGCGTTACGTAAGGCCCTGATAGCATCGGATTTCACCCAGCCCAAGGCCTCCCGGAGGTGCCCACGCCAAACGCCACACAATGTTTCCTCATCACCCGGGAGAAGGAACAGTTCTGCTCCTCAACAAAACCAGGGAGGTTTCCAGACAGGAGCAGTCCTGGGGAGAACAAGGTGCCGGCCTGGCCAGGAAGGAAGCAGGTTCAGAGTGAGACGGAGGCTGGCGCCCTGGCGGGGCCTCCTGCCCATGGGGCAGCGGGTGTGACTCCGGCCTTGCTCCTGGGGACAGGCCCCTGCATCCTGGCCCTTTTCTCCTCCTCCCGACGGTGGGGCGAGGGCGAGCCAAGGGCAGCATCCTCACTCCAGCACGGGGCCGGCGAGAAGAGGACTCCAGGAGACGCTGCCTCATCCCATCAGCTGAGCCGCGGCTTGGCCAGGAAAGGGATGAGGAGGAGGAGGCCGGCCCGGGAACAGGGGAAGACAGCGCGTGGCCTGTCTAGCAGGCCGCCTTCGGGGAGAAAGAAGCGGGCCCGGTACTGTTTGTCCTACTCGTTGCGAAAACATTGACTATCTTCTCTCCTTTGTGTGCTCTTGAGACCGGGCCCCTTGCTGCGGGATGGGCAGGCTTCCCACTGACAGGAACCTGGGTGACGAAGAGCAGGTGGTCCAGAGGAACCCCAGCCCCTGACCCATGGGGTGGCTCCCGCCCCACCGCACGCAGGTTCCATGCAGGGTTTTGCCCGGCTTCCCAGAATCCCCGCAGTGTTCGGGGCCGAGAGGAGGAAGGAGGCTGTGGAGCAGTTGGCAGGAAGCTGGCTGGAACGAGCAAGTGTTTACCCCTAAGAAACTGCCTTTCAGAGTCGGCTCTGGGAGTCCCCTGAGAGTGGCATCCAGCCCCACCAGCAAGTGCTGTGCCCCACAGATACCTTATCATGTCACAAGTTTGTGACAAAGCCTTGCCCCAAATACAGTGTGGCCAGGAGATGACTCAAGGAGCCAAGTCTCCCAAGACAGAGGGCCCAGAACACGGTCACTGTGTTATTTAAGCCGCCTGGTTCGTCCACAGGAAAACCTTTCTCAGGGCATTTTCCGTCCCCCCCTCAGCCCCTCTCTTGGTGGGGTACACCGGTCCTTTCCGCTAGGAAGAAGCAGCAGTCTAGTGGAGACTATCAGTGGAGGCCAAGCAGGAGGGTGGGTGGCCCAGGCAGTACCCCAGATGAGTCTCCCCACACTGAACGGGGGTCCACGGGCCCACAGGACAGAAGAGGAAACCAAGCTTCCTACGCTGACGAGGTAGCAGTGGGGTCGCTGGCCCGTCTGGGCCTCCAAAGAGGTCAGCTCTCTCCATGTTCCCACTCTGCCTCCCACAGACCTAGGAAGGCTCAGCCCGTCACAGGGCTAAAGGCGTGTTCCTTAACGACCGAGAGGTTCAGAGCAGCTGAGCAGTTGTTGGGATATAAAAAGGTCTGAGTAAGGGTGATTACATGGGCTGAGGATGGGGCCAGCAGAGGCCAGATAACACGGTCCCCTCGACTCCTGCCTTGCCTGGGGTCAGCCCTCGACCTCCTTGGCCTCGGTTTCCCCTTCTGGCCCAGATGGTGAGTGCGATAAAGAGGTCAGTTCCCACTAAAGTGAGGCTGTTCCTGGAGAGTCTGTCTCTGGCTTCTCTGGTTTATAGTTTCTGGTTCAATGGAAATGAGTCCAGGGCCCCCGCTCCCTATTCTCAGCCCCACTGAGGTTGACTGAATGGTGTCCTGGGGGCAGGGGGTGGAGCGGGGAGCAACAGTCGGAAGGGTACAGGCTTTTCTCGGGGAGTAAGACAATGTCCTGGAACCTCACAGACGGGGTGGTGGCACAACACTGTGAATGTGGTCAATGCCACCGAACTGGACAATTCAAAATGGTTCATTTAATGGGATATGAATTTCACCTCAATTTCTAAAGTTAAACCATGTCATTTTCACTCTTAAATTCCATCATTTCACATTTCTTTAAAAAATTAGGACCAAAATCATTCTGCCTTAAAGAAGAGGCCTTCAGATATTGACCCTGTCTCTCTCTACTCTACCTGGATGTAGAATAAGAGAGATGCATAGACCCTGGGTGGCTCCAGAGAGTAGCTCCCGGCTGTGACGCTCCCTCCCTGCCCAGAACCTTCTCCCTACACATCCCTGTCTGTCTCCGACTCAGGCTTCAAAACTCCAACCACCAAGTGGAGGCCCATTTGCACTATTCAATATGGCAGCCCTGGCCACGTGTGGAAGTGTGGCTAGTGTAAGGAATTGAATTTTCATTCATTTTAATTTAAACAGGCACATGGGGTTAGTGTCTCCTATACCGAGCAGTGTTACTCCAGACAGATGGCTCTCAAATTTTAACCCGTATCATCATCTGAAGGACATGCTGACCCTCAGGTTGCCGGGACCCATCCCCCATGAAGAAGTTCTTGGTAGCACTAACGATGCTGGTCCAGGGACCACACTTTGACAACCATGGACCAGAGCTGGAAGTTCTAGACTTGGAGGACTCTAGACTCCTAGGGTGTAGACATGGATCTCCTAAATTGGTTTTCCAAAGTGTGATCTCTAGACCAGCTACAATGGCATCACCTGGGACAGAATGTAAAGCCTCCACGGCCAGCCTGGTCCCCCTGGGTCAGCACGGCATTTTGGCAGGATCCCCGACAGCCTGCCATTGCTTCAGGTCAGGGGCTTTGTTGATCTTTGTATCCCCAGCACTGAGACCAGGAAAGAGTAGGTGCTCAACAAATGCTTAGAAAAGGAAAGGAAGGGGGGTGGAGGTTACCCCGCTGGGAAATGAATTTCTTATTGGGTAAAATTTTCCAAAGAACAGGGCCCCAGTCTACATCCTGAAGGCACAGTCACTGTCTCAAAATGCATTATTAGCCGAGCATCGGGGCACACACCTGGAATCCTGGCTGAGGCAGGAGGATCACAAGTTTGTCGCTACCCTTAGCAATCTGGGAGGCCCCAAGCAACTTAGTGAGACCCGGTCTCCAAATAAAAAATTCAAAAGGGCTGGGGATATGGCTTAGTGGTAAGGTGCCCTGAGTTCAATGCCCAGTGCCCCCCCAACATCAGCTCATGCAACAAACCACTCCCAGATACACTGTATTCCTCTAGGCTATTTGCTTGCAGGAATTCAGTACATTCCCCCCACATTTCTGTCCTCCCCAGCATCTCCTCAGCTATCTCCAGGAATCAGAACTAAACCCCAGCCTTTTTGAACTGGAGGGAACCCCAAAGATCCATATAGACACCAAAGGCCCATGAGATAAAGTGGTCCAATCACTGCAGGTGAGGGTGAGGTCCGGCTCTCCAGACCCCTGACTCAAATCTCTGGACCCAAGACATGACCCCGGCCTGACAGTCCCTTGCTTGTGAAGTTCTCAAGGGACCTGATCCAAGGGTTGCCAGGTTGAAGCAGAAAAGTAAAAATGAATGACCAGCATCTCCTTCCCACCACCAGACGCCAGGGACAAGGAAGCCCAGGAACTAGGAGCAGCCGTGAGCTAAAAGGATGTGAGTCCCCCTGTCTGGGGACAGCTGGGGGCTCTCGCTCAGCAGGGAGTGGAAGCCCAGATTTAAAACCCTGTCATGGACAGTCCTCAGTAGGGGCAGTTTTGTCTCAGAAGCCCTTGGATATAAGCACCTTCTAAAATTTTAATTTTATTTATTGTAGGGCTGGGGATCAAACCTAGCACTTCACATATGCTAGGCAAGTGCTCTACCACTGAGCCCCGGCCCCAGCCCTTTTAATATATTTTTTTAATTTAGAGACAGGGTCTTGCTAAGTTGCTTGGAGCCTTGCTAAGTTGCTGAGGCTGGCCTTGAACTTGTGATCCTGCTGCCCCAGCCTCCAGAGCTGCTAGGATCACAGGTGCGCACCACTGCACCTGGCCTTGAGTTTTCCTTTAAATGGATGTATCACGATTTCTCTAGACACTCCTCTCTTGCTGATGTGGGGATTATGTCCTGCTATTCTATATATATATATATATATTGCAATGACCACTCATTTTACATATATTGCCATGTACTTGGTTAATTATTTCCTTAAGATGAATGCTCACAGGAGGAAGCAATGTATCAAAAGGCAACACATTTTTCCAGCCTTTGGTCCATATGCCATATTGTACCCAGTAGGGCCGTGCTCTCAGAGGCTGAGGTCCTTGTGGGGAACTTTCCCAGAGCAGATGGGAGCTGAGCTGGAGGCTGGAAGATGTTTAAACAGAACCTGAGCTGGAGGCAGGCTGGTGTAGCAGGGAGAGCACCAACGTTAACTGTGTGGCAAGCCTGGCTCTGTCTCATAAACTGTGTGACCTTGGGCAAGTTACTCAACCTCTCTGAGCGTCTGTCTTCATCTAGAAATGGAGATGTTATTACTTACCTTTCACTTGCTTAAGGGTCCACTCAATGTTTCTTAAATGAATGAAATAAATTAATGACCAGGAGGATGATGAAAACAGAAGACAAGGAAAAGGAGAGGAGGAAAAGAACAAAGTCAACACATACTTATTGCAAGGTTTGTGGACTGCCTCCTGAGGCCAAAGGCTGGTCCTCTTAGGACCTCCTGGGAGAGAAGGCTAGAAAGGGATGGTCTAGGCTGAACGGACCTTTGACCCCCATCCAGCTCGTTTCTTCTTCTCTGGGAGCCGGTGGCTGGTGAGTCCCTGTGTCCCTGTTTCACAGTGATGCCCCAAGGCAGAACCCCACCCCCAGGCAGAACCCCTCGTCCAGCCGAGCCGACTCCCGCAGTGGGCTCTGCTGGCCCCAGCTGAGCCCTCTACCTTGATGGATTTGCCACCGTCCAGTGAAGGGACCCACGCTGCCTGCCAGTTCACACTTCTGAGCCCACGGGCCATTGTCTCCTAGAAACCAGAAAAACAACACCCAATGGTTAGTGGCTGGGGAACACTTTCACCAACTCTCCCTCCTTGGCCCTACAGCCCCGTGCACTGCAGGAGGCTGGTCAGAGAAGGACTTGTAGAAATAACCCTGAGCCCCCCCTTGAAGAAGTGCCCTTGACAAGGGCTGTCTTACTAAGCTGCCGGGGAGGGGCTCCCTGCCTCAGCCAGGCCCCCCGAGCCTCTCGCCTTACACCTTGCTTATGGGTTTAGCCATCCCAATAACACAGGCATTGGCACCAGCCAGCAACTACTCACTAAGCATCTATTATGCACCTACTGCTTCCTATCCAGCCTCTCGTAAGCTCCCAACATGCTGTGGAGTAGGTTCTTCTAGAAGCCCAAGTTTTTGAAGCTTAGAGTGTAAAGATCACTCTCCCAACAGTAGATACGGATTCAAACCCAGGTCTGGAGTTGACCCCAAAGCAGTGCTTTTACCACTGCCCTTGTTCCAGGAAGGGACCTGAGACACACAATCCATGTATGGGCCCTTTAGAGGGGTCACTACTTCAGCTCCATGAGGGTCACTCAGCCAAAAGATATGACCTGGCGACCAATAGCACCTGGAGTCTTTGGGACCAGGAGGCTGCTGAGCGGCACCAAGACTGCAGAAGTTCACAAGGTCAAAGTCATTCACTGGCAATTAAGAGCAAGACCTGGGAGGCCCTCCTCGACACACATGGGGCCAGCGAGAAGCATCGTTCAGACACACCTTTCCAGGGCCCCAGCCATCGAGTGCCCAGTAGACACATGCTCACATGGAAGCCAACCACCATCATCAGGGCCCCAAGTTCAAAGCGAGCCTCGGCCCCATTAAAGAGGACCATTGACCAGGCTCTGCTCTTTGCGGGGCAGGTGCAGGGCTACCCAGGACACGCAGCCAGGCTGGCTGGCTCTCACCACTTTACCTGTAAACCAGAGGAGCGTGTTTTCCTTCACCATGTGGTCAACTTTGTCCTTGATCTGACCCACCAGACTGTCCATCTCCCGGAGACCCGCGCGGTATGGGCTTTGGCCCCGTGGGTTTGCCCGTGGTCCAGCCACAGCTAGGGGCACATGCATGTGGGCCAGGCCCACGTAGAGCAGGAAGGGTCTTCCGCTGGCACTGAAACAAAGGGGGACACTAGAGGTAACTGCACCTCTGGGATCCCCCCTGACCTGGGGGACCCCCCCAAAGGTTCTGCCACGGGCTCAAGGACACATTTATCTATAACCTTCTAAGGAAATGTGGAGCTCATCTGGTCAGCAGGTTATAAACGAGAATGTCGTAGTAACAGTCCTTCAGCGTTTACTTAGAACATACTACAGGGGACTCGTGTTGTCCAAGCTCCTCCTCCTCTCCATGCAAAGGCCCTGGGGCCTCTGGTATTGCTCAGAAACCGCCTTTCCCTACCCCACCCCCAGGCAAGAGCAGCTGTAGAACCACTATCTGTCCTCTTCTGTAGAGGGCCCCTGGTGGAGGCCCTTCCCACAGGCCATGCCCACAGGAGGGCGTCTGTTAAGCACACAGAGAAGGGGGGTGAGTAAGCTCAATCAAGTACACACACAGGGTGCGGACAGAAGCAGGGCCCCTTATTCACCAGTTCCCCAGACACTCGGCTTTCAAATCATCCCCGTGTTCTCCTGAGCTCACTCTGGTCCACATCACCCCCAGCCTCAGCCATGCTCTGGGAGCTTTTTGCACGCTGTCCCCCCCAAGGTCCAGTGATGGGGACTGCGCTTGTCCTTAGCTCTCTCTCTGACAGGCGTAAAACCCAGGACACCCGTCCCGAGACAGGGCCTTGGCCTTCCCCGTGCAGCCGACGGTTCATCACCACGGGCCCACAGCTGGGCAGCCAACGGAGCAGCCACAGGTCTCGGGGGCTATTTGCATTGAGTTAATGAAAATCAAGTAAAATTTAAAATCCAATGCCTGGGATGCTACATCACAGATGACCCTTGAGGACATCCTGCTAATCCAGTCATCAAAGGACAAATACATATGGTTCCACTCGTCTGCAGCAAAGTTAAATTCAGAGACAGAAAGAAGAACAATGAGTGGCCCAGGAGGAGGGGGAGGGAGGAGGGGG
>NW_025999897.1:4495023-4534050 GCF_001458135.2 Marmota marmota marmota | reverse complement strand
GGGGGAAGGAGGAGGGGGAAGGAGGGAGACCGAGGCCCCCGGGGACCCGCTGGTGTACACCCTGCAGGACATCATCTTTGATGGTGTCAGAGTTCCTGATTAACAGGTGCAGAGTGTTGGTTAGGAGGGACGAAGGTGTTCTGCAGGGAGATAGGGGTGACGGTCACACAGCAATGTCACTCTACTCAACGCCACAGAACTTTACACGGAAACAGTTAAGGCAGCGATTTTCATGTTCGTGTATGTGCCACATTCAGATCTGTGACTCCCACGTAATGGCGTGCTGTGGCTCATTTTCACCCTCGGTGGTATCTCGTGGGTGGCTAGAAATCAGCTACAGTGAGAGGATTTACCCCAAAGACACGGGCCTTCTCTCCAGGCCGGGGCTGTTTTCCGGGAGCTCACTACCACACATGGTGCGATGCCCACCCTGGGCCCCACCCCGCCATCCTCCTCCACATTCCCGCCTTTATCAAAGTCACATTAGCACCAAAGGTCCCACCTCCTAGTCCCATCCCTTTAGGGGTTAGGGCTTGCGACATACGAACCTCGGGGGCGGGGGGGGGGACACAGAAGTTCAAAGAGGCAGAGGAGAACAAGGGGTGGCAGAGTGGAAAGATGAAGGACCCAGGCTTGGGAGGGCTGCGGCCACATCTCGGGATTTTTTATTTCATGGCTACGCAACTCTGATTGACTTATTCTCCGTCATCTGTAAAATGGGGAAACATATCTCCCTGACAAAGCTGCTCCGATTAGTAACTGCCCCCCAGCAAGCGCTGAATAAACAGCAGCTTTTTTGTTAGTCGTTACGAACGCAGGCCACAGCGGTGAGGGTACCTGGTACCCAGGGAGGGACCTCTTTCCTGCATCCTGAGGACAGATGAGGATTCACAAAGATGTCATGCAGGGTGGACACAAACGGGTCCCTGGGGGCATCTGTCTCCCAAGCCACATCTTGAGTATGGGTCTGGGCTGAATGGAAAGCAGAGTGGGAGAGACCGGGTGCTCTCAGGGTGAAAAGAAGGCGGATTATTAGTGTGCTTCCACTTATGCCTGAAAAATGTCTCCTTCAGTCGTCCTTAATGAAGCTGCAGCAAAATGTGCTTGCGCCCCAGCCGAGGGTTAGGGCTGCAAGAACACATGCAGATCTGTGGAAAGGGTCATCTCTGGGGTGTGGGACTCGGGATGATGTTTGGTTTTTTTTTCTGTTGGCTTATCTCTGTTTTCAGGGATCTCTAAAGGGAACAGGCTATTTGTGTGGCCAAACAAGCAGAGTGGTGGACAGAGAAAAATACCGAGGACAGTGCCCGGGGGGAGATTCCAGGACAGCAGGCCGGGCAGGGCCCGGGGATGTGCTGAAGATGAAGGCCAGGGTCAGTCGAGCCCGAGAAAACATCTGCTGGGAAAAGCAGAACAACAGGCAAGGGGTGTCCCCTCGCTAGGAGGGTGGCCAGCTGGTGTCTGGCCAGAGACAGGCAGGCCTGGGTGAGATGGGGTTTCCCTCAAGCTGGGAGGGAGGGGCAGCTCCCCACCGCTGGCCTCTGGGGTGACCCCTCGGATCTCTAGACGGGAGGCAGCAGCGGTCACTTGCCCCTCTACTTCTCTGTCTCCCTCTGGACCCTGGCGTTAGAGCCACCTTCACAAACCCGCGCTTGATCCGGCAGTTCTCCATGTAGAAACCTCCCGGGGTGCCCTGCAGCCTGCTGGTCAACCCCGACACTGCGGCCGGCATTTGTGACCTTCAGCACCGGTCTCTTCCCTGCCTCCATTCCCCCTCCGGGGCTCTGCCTGACTTCCAGCCTCCCACCCCACCTCCTCCACCTTCCTGCACCTCACCATGCTGTTCCTACCCCGGCAGCCCCCTGCCTCAGTTCCCCGAGTCGCTGGGACTACAGACTTGCACCACCGTGCCCAGCTCTTCCTTTTCTGATGACACTAATCCCATCCCGAGGCTCCACCCTCATGACCTCATGTGAACCTAATTACCTTCCAAAGGTCCCACCTCCTAGTCCCATCCCCTTAGGGGTCAGGGGTCAGGGCTTGCAGGTACAAAGCTAGGTAGGGACACAGACCTACAGTCTCGGACACGCTGGGATAGTGACCACACTCTAGGTTTCCCAGAAGCCTCGGACTTCAGATATCCTAAGCCACCATTTATGCCATCCCAATACACTTGTTCGGGTTCCACACACAGTCCCAGACCCTCCCTGTAAGGGCCCACCGCTGCGCGACCCAGGAGCCCATGACATGAACTCCCCGCCTACTTTCCCATCAGAGCCTTGTCTTCAGATACCCAGACCCAGGATCAGAGTTCAGCAAGGCTGAGACTAAGTGAAGACCCAGGGAAAACTCTCAAAGGCTGGGGACATGCCGCAGTGGTAGGGTGTTTGTCTAGTATGTGGGAGGTCCTCGGTTCAGTCCCCAGTACCACCCCACACACACACACCTTCAAAGGAGTCCTAGGGGGAGGTTTCTTCCCAAGAATAAGCAGGAAGACACACTCGAGGGACACCTGGTGGTTCTGACAAACGGGTCCAAGTGGAAGGAAGGGCAGGTGGGGTGGGGTCCTGAAGAAGGAAGGAGCGAGGGTCTAGGGGCCTTTTCTGTGGAGGCTCAGAAACTCATGGGTGAATGAGCAGGTTAAATCCCAAAGAAAGCTGCGTGCCTGAGAATGACCTTCTATAAAGTGAAAAGCCAACAGGGTCCATGACTTTCAACTAACGAATGAATTAGCAAAGTCTTCACTCTTTTTCATTTGATAAGGAGAACGGAGTTCATGGGTGTCTTAACTCATTCATTAACTGGTGAATGTCCAGGTACCGTGCCCACGGCACAGCAGGCACTAAATAGTCCCTGGTCCCCAGCCATAGCTCCCCGTCAGAAACCTGCGCTGTTTGAGGCCTGATATGGTGGTGCACGCCTGTAATCCTAACAACCCAGGAGGCTGAGGCAGGAGGATCACAAGTTCAAGGCCAGCCTCAGTAACTTAGCCATAAATAAAATTAAAAAGACTAAATAAAATTAAAAAGCTCAGTGGTAGAGCATCCCTGGGTTCAATCCCCCAGCTGGAGTGTGTGTGGAGGGGAGAAGGATGGAAAAAAAGAGAGAGAGAAGAAAAATATCCGTGTGTTGTTAGAGACATTGCAAAAGCAAGATTGTCCCCACCTGCCGGGAAGCATCCACTGGCCGTGGTACATGACAGCCTAAAACCATCTCAAAGTTCCAGGGACGTTTGACTCTTCCGAGGGGAGAAGGGACTTGGCCCTTTTTATAGTAGCAATCTGAGAAAAACCAACAGTGTTTCTCAAAAAAGTCCAGGTGAACCCTTGACGTGTGATCCTGAAGGCCCTCAGGGGCTGCTCCTGAGAGTCAGGCCTTCAGCCGTGGATTGCTTCATCAAGAGAACCTGATCACTGGGTCTCCCTCGTTGCCCACTCTCCCCCCCCCCCAGGCTCTCCTCTCCAGAAAAGCCCAACATGGCTGAGCAAAGGGTGGAAGATCCTCGCACATCCGAGGAGCAGAGCTGACCCCTATCCACAGGGGAGTCTCTTGATTCTGCACGAGCAGATGGTCATGCGGCACATTTTTTTTTTTTTTCTCCTTTAGGGTGAGGCTGTGGACCTAACAGAAATGACTCCATGGCCCTTGAGGAGTTTACAATCTGGAAGGAAAGATAAGATGAGCACTCACTGGGTCACTCTTGGCTCTGACCAGGCAGAGGCTGCACACCAGCAGGCCTCGCAACACGCAGGGTGTGTTAGAGACACGATGTGGCACGGGTGTTGTTTTTTTGCTTTTCATTATTTTTAATTTGTAAGTTCTGACATTTTAAGATCATGGGATTTCACATGAGAGCTAAACATCCTGTCTCTCTTGGAAATGGGAATACCTGGCAATCCAGGCTCACATTCCCATCCATCCCACTATGCAGCTGGAGCTAGCGGGCAGCTGTTCCCTTACATGGGGTGTAGCTTACATGTTCACCGCAGGCCCTGCCATTCCTTAATGCCTCCCACTCAGCCTGCTTTGCTCTTTCAGGTTACCTTTTGGGCCCTGTAGATGCAGAAATGTGTAACCCTGTTTGACAGGCTGAATGATGACCTCCAAAGATACCTGGGGTCTAATTCCTGGATTTGGAAATGTTGCCTGATATGGCAGGTGAGACTTAACAGGTGCAATTATGTTAAGGATCTTGAGATCAGGAGATTACCTTAGATTCTCCTGGTGGACCCTAAATGCAATCACAAGTGTCTTTAAAAGAGGGAGCCAGGGAGATTTGACAACAGATGTGTAAATGGCAATGGAACAACAGAAGTCAAGATCAGAATAACGCAGCCATTAGCCAAGGAATGCCAGCAGCCAATGGAAGCTAGAAGAGACAAGGAAAATTTCTCCATTGGAAACTCCAGAAAGCAGCAGCCCCGCTGACATTTTGATGTTAGTCCTCTAAAGACTCATTTCCAACATCTGTCCTCCAGATCTGCAGGAGAGGAAGTTATTGTTGCTTTAACCACTAAATTAGTGGTCATTTGTTACAGCAGCAACAGGAAACCAATACACCTCACTAACTGACGAATTCAACAAATGTGCCCAAAATGGAGGAGGAGGCCCTACCCTCCTCCAGGAGGAGCCTCCAGTCTGGTAAAGAAAGACAGAAAAATCCTGACTGTGGGACATGAGCAAAGCCAGACGTGAGAACTCCCAGAAACATGCTAGAAACATCAGTGAGGAACTTCTAACCAGGACGAGAGGTTCCAGGGGGATAGTCTTCCCGTTTTACCTACAGGAGACATGCATGCATCCTTCTTTATTGGGCTACACCACAAAACTGCCATGGCCTTGGTGGGGCTGAGGTCAGGGCACACAGTGCATGCAGGGGTGGGCAGGGACGGGCCAGCACCGGGGAGGCGGGCTCCTCACCTTGCCTGCTGGATGAACTGGGTGGCCTTCTCGGCGTACTTCCACGCGAGGCCGCTCAGGTTCACGGGCTGTTCCACGATGTTGAGGTTCTCGTAGAGAGGAAGGGCGATGTCCGGGTAGCAGTCCCTTTCAAGGTTCCTGTGTGGAGGCCACAGACAGGGAAGTCTTCATTTCCCCAACTTCAGGAGCCACAGAGGAGCCTGAAAGGTTTTACTGCAACGACTGCACCCACAACACCGCACAGGCTGGCTGCAAGTGATTTTGCCAGTCAGCCATCTCCCCCAGGTGTAAAACCAACAGAGAGCACTATCCCCCATTCCCTTGGAATAGATCTCTGTGTTCTTGGAAAGGCTGGCCAGACTCGGGGACGCCGACACGCTTACCAGCAGGGAATGTTACTGCTCCCGTTTTTCAGGGAGATCCACTGAGGTCTGACCAGGGCAGCTTATTTCAATCAGAGTCCCAGAGCCAATGAGCAGCCCCTGTCCGGCTTTCTCCACTAACTCTGTGTAGCCGGGCGACATCCGGTATGCCCCAAGTCCATGGTCAGGAATTCCCGGGACACCAGGTGTCAGGACAGGAGGGGATATAAGAAGGGCTGGGCAATTTTAATTCTGAATCATGTCTGAAGAATCTGGAGAAAGTTTAACAAATGAGGGAAAAGGGGGCAGAGGAGCCCAATAGATAACAACTCCCTGGAACAGCAAATTCTGCCCTGGGTCTTAGAGACTAAAATGCGCCCGCCATCGGGCTGCTCCCACAGCGAGCCTCATGGTCATGACCTGAGGTTGCCGGTGTCTCCTTACTGAAGCGCCCCAGGAGCAGGAAAGGAGGTAACAGATGCTTTGCACAGGAATTTAGGAAATACTCAAGTCCTCTGCCCCGATCCCCTCAGAGAACGAGGGGGAAGATGAGAACCGTGGAGAAGGAAGGGGCTCGGGGAATGCAGTGTTAGAGGCCTAGAAGTAGCCCAGACAGAAACTTGTGAAGAATTTGAAACTCCCTATTCTGCCTATGTGAATGCAAACCCCGCTAGAGAGGCTCAGGAGGTGAGGCCAGACACAGTTTTTTGTTTAAAGAGTTATTGCTGCTGGGTGTTGTCATGCTAATTCCATTTTGGGGTTGAATTTTTTCAGCTGTTTGTTATCTGTTCCGACTCCACCATCATTTACATCTGGGGGCGGGCACAGTGTGATGGGGATGGAACCCAAGGGTGCTCTACCACTGAGCGATATCCCAGTCCTTTTTATTCTTTCACTTTGAGACAGGATCTCCCTAAGTTGCTGAGGCTGCGATCCTCCTGCCTCAGCCTCCAGGGTAGCTAGGATTCCCCAGGTGTGCGACCACACCTGGAAAATTTCTACATTTCTAACAAGCACCCAGATGAGATCCACAGTGCCGGTCCAACACCCGCCTTTGAGAACCACGCATGGAGGATGCAGGCCCTGAACTCACAGAGAACCAGACTAGAATCTTGATTCCTCTCTCTCCCCAGCTCTGTGAGGGCAGGGTGAACACCCACCTCACCCAGTGGTCATGTGGATCAGAGCTAAGCGGAGGGAATGTCTAGAATGTCACAATTCTCAACAAACAGCCATTATTATATTAACTGTTGTTACTAATGAACCAGCCGAGACTCACATACTCCAGTGGCCCAGACACTTGTGACCTAAGAAATTACCACAGAGCGACCTATGAACAAACGGAGCAAAGGGCGTGTGCGACGCCTTACCTGAGTACCGCTTAGGATCTGTTTTTCAGGGGGGTACTGGGGGTGAATCCAGGGGTACCTTCCCACTGAGCTACATCCCCAGCCCTTTCTATGTTTTGAGACTGGGTCTTGCTAGAGTTCTAAGATGCTGAGGCTGGCCTCTGACTTGAGATCCTCTTGCCTCAGCCTCCCAAGGCATGGGATTACAGGTGTGTGCCACCAAGCCCAACTAATTACCTTTCCCTGACCATAACTACATGGATGCTTATTGGAAAACATTTTGGAAACAAAAGAAGAAAGGAGAAGTGAGACCCTTTAGCTGGACAACCAGAGTGAGCCCTTGTTAACGTGTTGGCACATCTCTTTGCAGTCGCTCTTGACGATATGGAGATAGAGGTGGTGAAGATCCTTCTGATAACTCGCCTCTTCCTTTTTCACCTACAGTTATATCATGAGCACTTTTTTAACTGAACATGTTTTTAAAACACCATTTAGGGTCTTCATGACATTCCGATGTCAGAATTCTGGCCAACTGCTCTGGGCGGAAAGAAGCTCAAAAGGATCTCTGTGTACTTTCTCTCCCTGCCACCCTCCCTCTCTCCTTATGTCCAATGTCTGGGCCAGGTGAATGGCCCAGGAGCAAAGCCAGGAGGCCGAGGAGGAAGGAGGCCCCACCTGTGTGAGACCTTGGCAGCAGAAGTCTCTCCCCATTGGAGCTAAACAATCCAAGGAACTTGGAAAATTCCATCAGAAATATTCTGTGGCTCTCCTCTTTGCATTCGAGTGCAAGCAATGCATTTCAGTCTGCCCTGGACACACACTCTGTCTTATTCGCTGTCTTACAAATCTCCTGTCTGCTTCTCCTGCTGACTCTGGATGGACCACAGCCTTAGGCTTCCCCGTATTCTGAAGCCCACAGCCAGCGTGCTGGAGAGCATTACCTCGAGGAGCCGTTGCCCTGTGGACATGCTGGACAAGGAGGGTGGTCGTAGCCCGGGGCATCAGTACAGCCCATATCGTGGCTGTATGGAATCCCAAAGTAGTAGTCAAAACCTGGAACAGAAGCAACCAACCCGTTAGCACCCCAGCTCCGTTGCTTCTCTGTACGCCTGCCCTCTCACACCCAGGACAAGAATTTAATATCCCATGGTTTAATATTGCAGTGCTCTGGAGTGTGTAATTAAAAGTGGATTTGATTAATATCCTTTTGAAGTAGGCAAAGAAAAATCACTTTGCGAGGTTCAGCTATAAGACTACTTTTGCAAAACACCTTGTGATTCCAGCTAACCCAGGCTGGGAGGAACTGGAGAGAAATGAACTGTCTAACACTCGTACTGAAGTGACGGACACCTTCAGGTAAGAATTTGGTGAAAACCTACTAAGCACCTGACACGTAAAGAGGAAAAAACAAAATAAATCCTATCCTCAAGAGACTTTCCATCTAAAGGGGAAATAAGATGTGTAGCTTAAGCCCTGAGAGACGGGCAGGGGAGTCGGAAGAGGAAGTTGCTCCCCGACGCAGAGGCCGGGTTGGGACGGGGCAGGAGTCTCAAATGCTTCTTGAAGGATGGGCCTGGGAGGGCCGATGGGATCGGGGCTGGGGGGTGGTGTGCAGGGCGGGGAGAGAAGGATGTGGGAGACCTGAATGGCTTGTGTGGACATTTTATTCTGACATCCTCCCTTGAGAGAAGCTCAACCCTCTCTCCAAAGGGTAAAACCAGTGGCCAACCAGAATGCAATCACGGGGAGTTCCTCGGCTCTCTCTATTTCCTTAGAGGTGGACGGAACTCCAGTATCAGGAAGACTATCATTCACCCGGGGTCTCCAACGCCAGGCCTGGAGAACAGGGAGGGCTGGCTTCCGCTTTCCTTCCGTCCCTCCAGGGGCCTCCCACCTGCCCAGAGCACTTTTCCGACACTAACCAAGTCACCTCCAGTTCCCACGTCCTCACGCCCTGGTGGCTTTGCCTGGAATTCCCTGCTCTGCTCTCTCACAGGTGAAGCCGAGTCAGTCCTGCCCAGCCCAGTGCTGGGCAGTTTCCTAGGGAACCCCCAGGCCCGGGCAAGTCCCACCCGCCCCATCCTCCGTTCCTTCCCTAGTCCCAGAGCAGCAGCCTGCAAGCTTCTCATCGGCGTGGGTGACCCGGGTCTTCCCCAGTGGCGCTGCACTCCTTGAATTTGGACGGTAGATCTTTGTTAACCCAGTAGGTGGTATACATTGAAGGACTAGTAAATGTTAGTTGTACCATTAAAAAAAAAAAAAAAAAAAAAAAGGCAAGTTCCATGCTGACCTGGTTTGCGCAAATGCTTTGGATGCCTCACAGGTAAACAACACAACCCTGAAATGTTACTGCGTTTAATGTCAGACTGAGCCGAGACCAGGGTCAGACAGTAAATATTTTAGGTTTTATGGACCAGATGGTCTCTGTTGTGGCTTCTCGGTTCTACTCTTTGAGCACAAAAGCCCCCGTAAAGAACCCGTGCACAGATAGTACCGCTGCTTTCAGTAAAAGTTTACTTGCAAAAACAGGGAGCTTTTTGGAGTCAGCCCATAGGTCTACTGGGACCCCTGGTCTAGACCATGGGTGTCCTCTGACCCCAGATTTGGGGAGAAGCCTGGCTGTGTACTGGGGCACTGACCCAAGAGACCACCAAGGACTTTGGGAAACCATTAATATTTTGGTGAATTGGTCACTGAGGGGATCCATCATTCGGCCAAGGACTTTCACAGAATCGGCTCTGGCCACTTCATCTTGACCTTCTTCCCCAAGGTCAAGGGGGAGAGGTCAGAAGGAAAGGGCAGCAGGAAGGAGCCAGAGGCAGTGACCCCTACAGGGACCTGCAGCCCCTGCTTCAGCAAACCCAGGGGACAATTTTTACTTCTTTCCAGAGCAGCCGTGTTGGGACCTCTCAGGTCTGATGTTCCCTGAGGTGCAAAGAGCCGGGAGACATGAAGATGGATGGGTGGATAATGGGGCACCAGATAGCAAGGAAGGGGGTCAGGAAGGTGCTGGCAAGAGAGCTGGGGGACTATGGGGTAGCACTGGCACCCCAGATGCACCCAAGTGGCCTTGTGAACAAAGGTGTCCTGACCTAGGCTGAATGACCCCAAGGACGGGATGCGTGGAGTGAGCAAGGCCTCTTCACCCAGACAGCCTCATTTTCTGTTTCCCAAGTAATGAATCCCCCCAGCAATTCTTACCACGGAAGTTGGGGTGATGAGAGCCATGATGCCCAAGATGCCATTTGCCTGTTGATAAACAAGACAGAGATGTTCAGAGGGACTCCTGCAGACCCCAGGCCCTCAGAGGGGCTGACCACACACTCGGACCTCCATCGGCCCTGCCCTTCACTGAGGAGCAAAGACAGCCTGCCAACGTGCACAAGACCCAAGCTTGCTTTCTGGGACCAGACCCAGGGGAGCCTGCGGGGTCACAGCAAGCAACGGTGACCACAAGGCAGGAAAGCCTTAGGGAAAGCGGGAGACAGGCCACCCCCCAGAGCCCAGGGCACAGCCATCTGAGCCGACGCCCTACAGACACAGCAGCTTCAGAGCCGCCCTCTGCTGCAGCCTCCCACGCTGGGGCCAGGCCAAGGCACAGGGTGGCCCAGGAAGCAGGTGCACTGTGCCACATAGTCTCAGAAATGTCCAGAGGAGCTGGACAACTTCCTCTCTCACCACATCAGCAGCCAGTAGCGGCTGGGAAGAGGCAGCCTCCGCAGTAGCTCAGGGCCGAGACACCTACCGGGCAGCAAATGAGAAACCTTGGCTCCCAGCTCTGTAAGTGTGTTTGTTCTAGGAGGATAAATGGGCAAGGGGCAGCCGATCCTGACAATGTCGGGGCCTCTGATCTGTTCCTTCCACTCTGGACTAGCCCCCTGGGAAATGCCCCCAAGGCAAGGGGGCAAAGAAACAGATGTGATACGAAGATCTAACAGTGGTGGCCATAAAGGACTCAGAGGAGGGGGAGAGTCAACAGCAGCCAAGGAGTATGGCTAAGGGATTTATCTAACGTGGCCTCAGTGAATACTACCCAGCTATCTTTATTATGTTTTTGGGTTTTTTTCCCCTAGTACTGGGGATAAAACCCAGGAGCACTCTACCACCGAGCTACACTTCCAGCCCTATTTTTTTTGAGACAGGGTCTCATTAAATTACTGAGGCTGGCCTCGAACTTGTGATCCTCCTGCCTCAGCCTCTGAAGTCACTGAAATTACAGGTGTGCGCACTGTGTCTGGATCCCCAAGTAGCTTTTAAAGACAAATGCACAAATAAAGAGTCTGTAAGAGTTCATTATAGAACTCCCTTCTTACAATTGCTCCATAGCAATTGGAAAAAAAAAATTTTTTTTAACAAAAAACTGGGGAAAATGGGTTAAGCATTGTATGGGATGCTTGGATTAAACATTACATGGAAGTATAAAATTACATTAAAAATCTAAAAATTATTTTAAATGATAATAAATATGTAAAATTGAATCACACGGAAATATAAAATAACGTGGACAGGAAGGAAAATTAGGCCAAATATACAACCAGGCAAAATGATCGAGAGTGGAGGCGGAGTGTGAGACATGTAAAGGATCTCAGTATTCCTTGACAGGTTTTTAATTTTTCCTATAATTGTACTTTAATTCATGATTTCAACAAAGGGAGGGGCTTACATATCCTCTCTAGGTCATGGAGAGCGCAGTGATTTGGGGGTGGGGTGGCTAAATGGCAGGCCGTCCACCTGTTGCTAACAGGCACAGTGGACATGGAGAAGCCGGGGGCCCCTGCAGGACACCGGCTCCCAAGACCGCAGCCCCTGCTGCAGCTCGGGCTGTTGGAGTCAGGCGGCCTGGGGACCAAACCCTCCTCAGCTGAAATGGATGCATGTAACTGTCTGGTAAGAACAGCCGGCCCCCAGCGGGAGCCCCACGCACCTCCTCTTGGGGTTGATGTCCTTAGCACAACTATACCTCAGGGTACAGGGAGGAGGGGACTGGGAAGGGAGAAGGTTGGACCTTAATTGGCCCTTCCTCCTACAACTGGGGCTTCTGGGACTTGCCCTTCTGGGACAACCAATGTCCTCCTCCAGTTGGAGGCCTGTGAAAGGAGGTGGGACTCTCTAGCCCAGAGGAGCTGCCATTGCCAGAGGCGGCAGGCCCTGCTCCGTACAGCAACCTCCTGCAGGTTACCCAGGAGCTCCAGGGCCCACTCCCTGGGACCCCGGCAGTCCCCATGGTTGATGGCACAGCCTCCTGTGCCACTCCTCTGTGGAGGAGGGAGCCAGGGATCCACTGGACCCGAGTCCTTGTGGGTAACAAGCAGCAGCAGCCTGACGTGCTGCAGGTCTGCTGGGCTGTCCTGGCCTCTGCAGGGAGACTGGACAGGAAGCAAGACGCTGGAGGAGGTGGCCAGGCCACATGGAGTGGGCCTTTTCCAGTCTGAGGCTGGTTCTTTTGCTACCCAACAGGGAAATGATCATCTCAAAGGCCTGCTCTGGCTCTGATGCAAAGAAACCCCCAGGAGGCACAGGCAGGAGGAGGATCACCGTTTGAGAATCAGCCTCAGCCACTTGACTGTGTCTCAAAATGAAAAATAAAAAGGGCTGGGGACGCGGCTCAGGGGTTAGGCACCCCTGGGTTCAATCCCTGGTACACACAAAAAAATAGAGAAAGACAAGACAAGCCTCTCCCAGGCCCCAGCTCGTAATAAATGCTGAGTAAGAGGCGCCTAAAAATGTCCTAAAGGAAAGGAAGCGCTGGGACCACAAGGCCAGCACTGCCCAGGCGGCCTCCTAGCCTGCGGTCCGTCCCCACTCGTCCTGCGGACAGAACCCTGCCCAAGGCCAAGAATCCTGCCCAGTTTCCACCTCCCGGCACCTGGAGGCCAGGTGACCAGCTGGGGCCAGCAAGACTTCAGCGCAGTTCTTCAGGCCGAGAAAGATCTGCTCTCGTGGTAAAAGTGGGCAGCGAGGCTGGCACCACCTCCCCTCTCCCGTCCCCTCCCTGGGCCAAGGGGCTGAGGCTTCCAGGAGGGGGACAACAGGAGCCAGATGCTAGGGGTGGCAGAGCGAAGGTGCGGGCGCTCCTGCCCCGAGTGGCCAAGCTAATGAGGGCAGCCGCTCACCCCCAAGTTCCTCCTAGGGGTGGAGGACAGATCCCTGCCCGCGTCACTCCACCCAGGGGACCTTTCAGCCACCCTCAGCTGCAAGCAGAAAGCGGACGTGGGCAGAGCCACCGGGGCCAGGCGGCGACACGCGTGCCCGGTACCTATCATCCCGGTGACGTAGCCGGCAGGCCGCAGCACCTCCGCCAAGGTGGTCTCGTTGAGCGGGAGTCCCCCCGCAGAGGTGACCGCGAAGTTGTGAGTGACTCCATTGCGCAGGCCCAGGCGGCCGGTGAGCAGGGAGGCCCGGGAGGGCGAGCAGGTGGAGGCGGCTGCGTGGAAGTCCACAAACCTGCGGAGAAACGAAGGCAATCAGGACCCGCCGGCAAATCAGGTGGGGGGAAGAGGCCATCTCAATTTCAGGAGTCGAGGGCTGCGGAAAAGTTTAAAGACCACCCAGTCATGGAGCAGGGAAGGACAGGAAGCCCAGAGGGGTAAGGCCACTAGTCCCAGGTCACACAGCTAAGGCCAATCTATTTAACTCAACCTATTCAGTCCATCCTCTTTCTTTATAAATTCTATGTTTCACAGCCACCTACTCACTAAACCCAAAAATCAATACTAGATGCTCTTTAAGGTCACTCCCACTTAGAGGCAGACCTGCAAATAATTTGAATTGCCTGCTGTGCACATTCCCGGCTGAAGTGAAGCAAGGTGACCCGCAACCTTCTTAGTTCAGCTCAGGCTGTAAACAAGCATCCTGTTCTATTGAGGGCCACCGTTTCTGCATGTTTGTGCATTTTGTTGGTAATTTCCATGATGCAAAATGTCACTCACCGGCAGCACTCAGGTGCTGTCTCAGGTTCCTAAGCCTCACATGTTTCTGCCATGTGTCTGACAGAAAACGGGCCCTTTAGGGAAGCTTTGTTGGGGAATGAGCTGTAACGCTATCACCTGGGGGTTCAATGTGAATCAAAAATGTATGCATTAGGGCTGGGGGCATAGCTCAGTTGGTAGAGTGCTTGCCTACCTGCACGAGGCCCTGGGTTCAATCCCCAGCACCACAAAAGAAAAAAAAAAAAAAGCGTATGCATTAAATAAGGTGTCTCTACGCAGAAACACACATAAAACCCGGTTACGCCCTGAACCACTAGGGACATGCGGGCAGACACACAGGCGAGCCGGGACTCGGCATTCTCTAACTGGGAGTTCACTGTGACTTGGCAGATCACAGCCACTGCCAACAACAAGAACTGTCCAGCCCTGCTTCAGACACTGTGGAGGAACACAGAAGAACTCTGGCCCTTGCCCGGCCCTAAGGAACACGCAGTCTCCTTGGCATTAGGGAACCACGTCTATTGACCCGCAGCTCCAGACGGGCTCCGTGATCACAGGACAAGTTGCTGGCACAGGAAAAAAGATTTACTCGTTAAACCAGCAAGACTCAGAAGACGGGGGACTCACGCTGGGAAAGACCATCTTAACACGAGTCTTGAGCTCCTTGTATCTTTAGGGGTCAGTGACTGATGACAGCCGATGGCTGGTCACCTGGTGACTGGCATCAGCCTGGAAGAGGGATTAGGAAGGGCCAGTCCACCAACCCGAGCTGCTGCTACAGATGACCGACAGCAGCAGTGGCTCCGGAGGCAAAGGCATTTGGTAGCAAGGATCAACAGGAGTGCAGAGGCGATGCCCGAGAGTCTGTAATCAGGACACCCCGAAGGGCAAGGGACAGTGGGTGATGGGGCAGGGATGTCCAGGGACTGAGACGGTGGAAAGAACACAGCGAAGCTTCAAGGGCTAGACACGGCTCCAGAGAGGAGGTGGGATGTGGACTGGCTGGTAAGAAACGGAGCTCCTACGAACCCCTCGAAAACCAAAAGCACAGCATCCCCAGGGGAGGGAAGCAGGATGCTCTTATCTTTCGAAAAGAAAACACTGGAAGATAAACCAGAGGCTAATTAAAAAAAAAAAAAAAAAAAGTGGCTTCCCATAGATGGGCAGGAGAAATGGCCTGGGCGGGGAGAAAGGTGAGAGGACGATGCTCTGGCTGTGCTGTTGGGTAGTGGGACGGTTACACTGTATCCAGGTTTGATATGTTGAAATGTAAAGCCAGGCACATGGCGCACACCTGAGATCACAGCAGCTCGGGAGGCTGAGGCAGGAGGATCATGAGTTCAGAGCCAGCCTCAGCAATAGTGAGGCACTAAGCAACTCAGGGAGACCCTGTCTCTAAATAAAATACAAAATAGGGCCGGGGGTGTGGCTCAGTGGTTGAAAGCACCTGATTTCAATCCGCGAGGACCCACCCCCCCAAAAAAAGTAAAAGTAAATCACAAAGGAAAAATAAGAAGATCCTGTAATAAACAAACTGAAACAAATGAGTCCTACTATGTAACACATTGCTAATAAGACTGCCCAGAGGGCCAGGCATGGTGGCACATGCCTGTAATCCCAGAGACTCAGGAGGCTGAGGCAGGAGGATCCCAAGTTCAAAGTCAGCCTCAGCAACTTGGCGGGACCCTGTCTCAAAATATGAAATAAAAAGGCCTGGGGATGTGGCTCGGTGATTAAGCATCCCTGGGTACAATCTCCAGTACCCCCCACCTCCAAAAAGACTACCAAATGGAAAGAATTGTTTCAAGTGATCTTAGCACATGTTAGTCTATATACGTACACCTAAGGACATAAGTTTTTAAAATTCCAAGAAAATCTTAAACCTCACTCAGTTGCTGTATCATCAGTAGAAATAATGGGATTTTAAAACTGTTTCAGTTATATAGTAATGCAAATAAGCTATTTATTTATTTTAATCATTTGTGGTACAGGGGATGGAACCCAGGGCACTTTACCACTGAGCTACATCCTCAGACCTTTTAATTTCTTATTTTGAGACAGGGTCTCACTAAGTTGCCGAGGCCAGCCTTGAACTTGGCAATCCTGCTTCAGCCTCCAGTTAGCTGGAATCACAGGTGTGCGCCACCACACCTGGCGCCTGGCAGCAATTAAGAAATTATATAAACGTTTCTAACAGGAGCCAAGGTTTTTAGTGTAATCAAAGGTAAAAGAAGATACCAAAAAAAGGGGGAAGAAACCCTATAATGTAAAAATGTCATTTTGAACTGATGATTTTTAAAAGCGTCTATTTCCTAGCCATACATTAATACCCAGTAGCCATCAACACACCTACACACTGCACTGTTCTCAACACCATCCCACCATAAAAATAATCCAATTTATGTGGAGGAAATACTTAATGCCAGCTTTGGGGAAGGGAAACACCGGGGAGTCTGGACCTAGCAGCCAGCTCGCAGGACTCCTGCTGGCTAAATCTGGGGCAATCTGGGCACCAGAAGAATAATTATTATAAGCGATGAATGGATAAAAATCCTAAGTTCACATTGACACTGAAAAGAAGTCACTTGTCCTGGTAGAAGAACCCACGATCCTAACTTCCCACCCTAAAACTTCATAATTGAAGGGACAGAATGAGGCATTGAGGCTGACCGTCTGCAATGACCCTCGGCCATCCCTGGGTGACAGGGCGAGGCCCTCCTTCACGGAAGAACAGCAGCCAGTCACAGGGAGGGACGCACGCTTGGCAAGACACCATTTTTGCAAAAATCTCCCCCATAGAATAATTGACAACTGGTGGCTGCCGGTGTTCACACTGTCACACCATGTCACCCTCGGGTCACTTATAAATTGGACAGAGCTGGCAATTACCTCCTTACAAAGTGATTAGATTCAGAGGCACTAATAACGGGCCCCCTGACCTTGTATGTCTCCTGATGGGATGCATTAGGAAGTTTATAAGATCAAGGGTTTCTTGCCAAAAACAATTAAACTGAATCTAATCAAAATGCTGGACCTAATTTCCAGGTTACAGGAAATACAGATAATAGAACAAATTAAATGACACCACAAGGAAGTCACTGAACAAAATTGGCACCTAGGCATCTCTACAAGACAACTAGTCTAGTCTCTTCCAAAAGTTGGTGTTGCTGGGTACACTGGTACATGCCAGTAATCCCAGAGATGTGGGAGGCTAAGGCAGGAGGGTCGCAAGTTTGAGGCCAGCCTCAGCAATTTAGTGAGCTCCTGTCTCACAATAAAATAAATAGGGCTGGGGCGTGTAGTTCAGTAACGGAGTGCTTCCCTAACATGCACAAGGCCCTGGGGTTGGTCCCCAGCAGCTCTCTCCCTCCCTCCCCACCCCACCCTCTCTTACACACACACACACACACATACACACACACACACACACACACAGTCTTGGGAAAAAAGGGATTGGAGGTGAGTAATATTCTATGTTAAAGGAAACTAAGAGACTAAACCAAATAAGCACATGATACTTAAATGGATCTCACTTCAAATAAACCAACAACACATTTGGGAGATAATTAAATAAGTGCTAATGTGGACTGATATGAGAGAATTATTATTAACTTGAGGATAATAATGGTATTATGGGCATGTGTAAGAATGTTCTTGTTCCTTCTTTTTTGGTATAGGGGACTGAACCCAGGGGTGCTCAACCACTAAACTACATCCCCAGCCCTTTTAAAAATTCATTTTGAGACAGGGTCTTGCAAATTGTCCTGGCCGGCCTTGAACTTGGGATCCTCCTGCCTTGGCCTCTAGAAGAGCTGGGGTCACAGGAGTGTGTCCCTGCGCCCAGGCCAGGATGCTCTTATTCTTAAGCGATGCATGTTACAGAGTTTGTAATGAAGGGCCATGGCGTCTGCCTCCTTCAAGTGATTCAGAGGGGAAAAAAATACCTAATTCATAGAGTTAACTATAAGCAGAAACAGCAAAACGTTAACCATGGATGACTATGCTGGTATTTATTTTACTATTCTTTTGGTTTTTCTTTATGTTTGAAATTTGTAACATTAAAAGGTTTTTTCAAGTTATGGAGACCCAAAATCTAGAAGGCCCGGGGCGATGACGGGGCGAGCTGGGCCTGCGGGGCAGGGGGAAGTGGCTGGAAACGCGGCGAGTCTCCCAAATCCTCAACACGTGTAGGAGCTTGGCAGCAAGTTCGCCACCTCACGGGGCAGAAGGGAGGCGCAGGTCTCGGGATGAGGCGCAGGAGGCTGAAACCCGGCATCCCCGACTCTCTCCACGGGGCTTCACCTATGCAAGCTCTCTGGTCCCCAGGACCCCTGTAAGGTAAACTCCTACGAGTCTCTAACATTCGCACACCCCTTAAAGATGCCCCAGAAAGATGCCCTAGTCTGGTTAAGGTAAGAAGGACCCCAGGGCCCCTGCCCTTCACCATGACCTTCACATCTGCAGAGGATGACCCAGAGGGCCGTGAGGTCTCCAGGCCAGCAGAGCGGATTCCTGCTTTTATGCTTTCTCTCTTTTCTTTCATTTCTTGTTTCTTTCTTTAAAAAAACATGCAAACCTAGAGATCATAAAGCAAAGCCATTTTTAAAATCTTATAGAACAATTACTATGTGACCCAGGAATTCGACTCCTAGGAATTACCCTTAAAAGAATCAAAATCAGGTTCTCTAACAAATATTAATACACAGCAGTGCTATTTACAATAGCCAAAAGGTAATAACACAAATGCCCATCCATATGTGGATGGATATAAACAGATGTGATCTGTCCATACAGTGAAATATTACTCAGCAATAAAAAAAGGAATGAAGTAGTGATATGTGTGACCACGTAAATGAACCTAGAAAACACTATGATGGGGGCTGGGGGTATAGGTCAATGGTAAAGTGCTTGCCTAGTCTATGCAGGGCCTGGGTTCAAACCCCAGCACTGTGACACACACACACTCTCTCTCTCTCTCTCTCTCTCTCTCTCTCTCATGGGTGAAGGAAACCAGACATGAAATGCCATGCATTGTATAACTCTAATTATATGAAATATCCAGAATAGGTCATTCAGTGAGACAGAAAGCAGACTAGTGGGTGCTAGGAGCTGGGTAGAGGAAAGTGGCTGGGAGGTGACTGTGAGGATGTGGGGGTTTATTTTGGGGTGATGAGAATGTGCTGAGGCTGAACAGAAGTGGTTATTACACAACATTATGAAGGTATCGAAGGTCACCGAGTTGCTAATGATTTTAACAGCTTAAAATGGCTAATTTCGTGTTATATAAGTAACATTTTGTTTAAAAACAGACTAAAAGGAAAACACCCAAAGAGAACCTCTCCGGAGGCCCATTAAGGTCTCAGATGAAAAAGCTGCTTATTTATAACCAAGGGGGTCATTTGTCATTTCATTCATTTATTCCAAAAAACAGGGACGGAGCAGCGATAGCGAGGAGGGGCGACCCGTGCCGCACAGAAGCAGCGCTCCCCCCCCCCCCAGTCATGCTCCCTGCGGCACATCCAGGCTGTAATTATTTGCTTTTATGTTTAGGGCAGATTTGAAAAGGCCACACATTCTCCCTTAGAGAGGTGGGGTCTGTGTCCCCTCCCCTTGAATATGGACAAGTTCTGTGACTGCTTTGGCCGGTAGATTAACATGGGAGTAAATGACATGGTGTTGGTCTTACAAAGCTGGTAGCTTCTACTTCCTCTTTTTTTGGTACCAGGAATTGAACCCAGGGGCTCTTCACCCCTGAGCCACATCCCCAACTCTTGTTTATTTTTTTTTTTTTATTTTGTGGGTCTGGCTAAGTTGATTAGGGCCTCGCTCAATTGCTGAGGCTGGCTTTGAACTTGCAATCCTCCCACCTCCGCCTCCTGAGCTGCTGGGATGACAGGTGCGCCCCACCGCACCCAGCCACTGTCCTCTCTGGAAACAGTCTGTGAGCCACCCGATAAGAAGTGGGAGTGGCCAGGCACGGTGGCCATGGCAGCTACTCGGGAGGCTGAGGCAGGAGGACCACAAGTTTAAGACCAACCTGGGCAGATCAGCGAGACACTGTCTCAAAATGAAAAAAAAAAGACATGGGGGTGGGGTGGGTGGGGGTGGCGTATGGCCCAGGCACTCAGCACTCCTGGGCTCAAATGTGACCTGGTGATAGAACAAACCTGGGTTCAATCCCTAGTAGAGCAAAAAAAAAAAAAAAAAAACAAAAAAAGAGTTGAACTCCCCTGAGGCCTCCGTGCTGAGAGGACACCTGCAGGTGCTTCGTCATGTGACCCTAGAGGATGCCGCTGCCATGGAGATGACAGCCAGGCCACTTCACATCTCCCAGCCTGACCACTGCTTGCTGAATCCCTCGAGCCACGCAGACGACTCGTATGGAAAGGACGACTGCCCAACCAGAGGGGCCTGGATTCCGACCACAGAATCCCAGCTCTGAGAACACGGCTGTTACCGCAGCTAAGTGTGGGGCCAGTTTGTCAGTCAGCAAAAGGGCGTCCGGCTCTCACCGGGTGGTGCTCGGTCCAGGCCTACGTCCCCACACAGCACAGAACAGGGGCTCTCAAATGTGGGCTGACCGGGTGACACCGACGTCACCTTCTCTGCTGCTGTGGAACACGGCAAGTCTTGCCACAGAGACCCAGGCCTCGGCCCCAGACGCCGTCAGGTCCGCCAGACCACTCACCAAGCCAGTCTCCCTCCTGGGCCCGTCACTCCCAGGTTTCTGGGGAATCTGTAAATCTCAGAGTGCCTATAAAGTCCCCCACTAATTAAAATTACGCTGGACACTATTTATTAGCCCAGCAAAAAAAAAAAAAAATACATTAAGCAAAGAAATAGGATATTTTAAGAAACGTGTCATTTAGAGGACTTTTAATATTGTATTAATATTGATCAGATAATGGAGACTATGTCAGCCCAAAGATCCTAAGAATGACCAGACCTTAAACTCATGCCCACACACCTCCCCATGCCTACCCCTCACTGTTTCCTTTAAAAGCGGAACCGGGAATCCCAAAAGCCTACCTCCCCCACCACCACTCTCTCTCTCTCTCTCTCTCTCTCTCTCTCTCCATTCTTTGCATTCTGCTGGGCATGGTGACTCCCACCTGTAATCCCAGCAACTCAGGAGGCTGAGGCAGGAGGATCACCAAGTTTAAGGCCAGCCTCAGCAAGTTAGGGAGACCTTATCTCAAAATAAAAAGTAAAAGGGTTGGGGATGTGGCTCAGCGGTAAAGGACTGTGCTGGGCTCAAGCCTCAGTGCCAAAAAGAGAGAGCGAGAGAGAGCCAGCGCCCGCGTGCCCCCTTGAATTTGATCTGCTTTCCTAAATCAATCTGTATCTCTGACTGATGGGTGCCGAAGCTCTTCCCTCTCATGTTCACCAAGGACCCCACTTGTCCTTGGTCTCCCCCCAGTTTCCCAGCCCCCCATCAGGGAACTCCTCAGACCATCTTGTGGTGACATCTCTTCTCCAGTGACACCCTGACACCATTTTTCAAGGTGACAAACAGCAAAGAAGGGCCATCCTCCTGGTACACGGAAATCACGCTGAGATCCCAGCCCTGCGCTTCTGGAAGCCGGCCCGGCCCCTGAAGCCACACTCCTGGAGGCGGCCAGGCGGTGCCTACATCTGACAGAATGGGGACAGGGAGGGCGTCTGGGCCACGGAGCACCACCAGGTTTGCAGGAGCCGAGTGAGGGCCACTCCGGAGCCCAGGGAGCCGCGGGCTCCCAGCTCCAGCAACACCCCGCTGCGCCCGCCGGCACCTCCCTCCTGGCCCTGAGCCTGGGGGCTTGCAAGGACCCCGTCCCGTGTTTCTTCTCTGAATCTCCAGGTGCCTGAGGTGACCTTCCCGGGCACAGGTTTCTTTAAAGCATCTGGGACCACAGGGACCAAACCCCTGGGGCCAGATCCTGGGCCCTGGATTGTGTCCTAGACAGACAGCAGCTCTCCTTAGCTTCCAGCCCCGGCTCCGCCCACGGCTCCACCCGCTCTTCCGTCCCCTCATGTCTATTCCGTGCCCCTCGAGGCTGTAGCACGAGGACCCTCCTCGCTCACACTCCCAGTGGTCCTTCTGCTAATCCTCATCACTCTCGGCTGATGCTGATGGAACCCTTCCTGCACCCCAGGTCTCCTCCGGGCACTTCACATAGGTTAAGCCATGTGCATCTGTCGCCCTTGGACTCGTTCCCGTTAGGATCTGTAGTTCTGAGGGACCGCCAAGCTCCCGGGAACCACCACTTTACCCACCGCAGCAGCACAACATGCAGGACCCGGGACCAGATGAAAACCAGGACCCCGTATTGGAACATCCCTGAGCATTTCAACACGGCCACAGCACAGTAGAAAACCAGGCAGGGTCCCTCTAAGTGCAGCTCTCTGCACACTGCCTCAGCCGCGGGCTCATAAAGATGGCCCTGCACAATGGTGTCAGCCAGGACCCAGCCAGGACTTCCCAGAGCCAGGGAGTAGGTCCTGCAGCCCCAGACATCACCCCCACGTGGCATGTGGCAGCTTCCTTGGCCAGCCAGTAAGTGTGTCTTCTCCTCTTTACCCGCTTCTGCACACCTGTTCCTGCTTTAGCAAGCTTCCCGTCTCAGGAGACAACACCAGATCCCACCCAGTTCCTCAAGTCCAAGTGTGATCTGTCCTTCCCTCTCCCCCGTCCCTCCCCACAGCCAAACTGTTAGCATGTCCCATCGACTCCACTTCCAAATGACCCTCTGCTCTCCACCTACCTACGAATACGAATGTCCTAACCCAAGCTGCGACTTCCACCTCCACTGTCTTCCCAGGGCCACCACGCACACCGTGGTCTGGAGCGGGGCCAGCTCTCCTGGCCCCCGATTTTCCACGGAGCAGCCAAAGCGATCTTTATAAATGCCAGCAGCTAGCATTAGCCCCGGCTGGGAAGCCTCTAATGAGTCCTCACTGCAGTCAAAGTGAGTCCAAAGTTATTTCCATGGTCACAGGACCTTCCACAGAACTTCTCAGCCAGGGAACCAGGGCATCAGAGAGGCCCCCACGGGGCACAGGTTTTCTGGGATAGTGTTCCTCTCAGTACCGGGCAACCAGGTGGGGCCCAGAGCGACCAGGGGGTGCCAGGGCTGTCCTAGACCGGCTCTGGCTCCAGGAAAAGCAGTCCCCTCTGCACATAGTATGGGAACCCCCGGGAGTGGGCACCAGACAGCCCATCTGGAGCCCCAAGGTGGGCCACCTTCACACCAGGACACTCGATGGAAGTCGGACAGGAGCCTGGGATGTGACCGTAAGTGGCTGAGCCCCTTCTCAGCTCACCCGCGGTTCAGCAGGGCAGGGTGTATTTTGGTGGATGAGATGCCAGGGAGCACACGGGCTCAAGACGGTCTGACAGGTGTGTGCACGTGCAGGGGAGGCGGAGACCTAAAGGACAAACAGGCACTCAGCTGCAGTCTTTCTTACAGCAGCGAAACGTCACCACTTATCAAACAGCGACCACCCTCAGCATCTTTCTGGGCCCCACTGGTGACGGAACCCAGGGCCTCGAACATGCTAGGCAAGTGCTCCACCTCCGAGCTTGTTCCCAGCCCATCCTGATCATCTTATGCATACAGTCTCGCCCTGCTGAAGAACGTTCACATGACAGCACTCCTATTTAAATGGCTAGTGATGCTGTGGCCATCTTGGCTAGGGTGAGGACACTCTATGATAGTCACGCAACAAGGAAATCACCTAACGCCCCATTTCTCAGCATGTATCTCTATTAAGGGATGCGTGAATGTATTTCTTCTAATTTGTAAAACAATCTGGCTGGGCATGGAGGCACAGGCCTGTAATCCCAGTGACTGGGGAAGTGGAGGCAGGAAGATCTCAAGTTCAAGGCCAGCCTGGGCAACTTAGTGAGACCCTTTCTCCAAATTAAAAGAAAAGGTAGGGGGTGGGGAGCCAAGGATGGAGGTCAGTGGTCAAGCACCCCTGAGCTCAATCTCCAGTGCCAAAAGAAAAGGAGGAGGAGGAGAAGAGGAAGAGGAAGAGGGGAAGGAGGGGAAGGAGAAGAAGAAACCTTCTTAAAAAGTCATCCAAATTTGAGCTGGGGATGTGGCTCAAGTGGTAGCACACTCGCCTGGCATTCACAGGGCACTGGGATCAATCCTCAGCACCGCATAAAAATAAAATAAAGATGTTGTGTCCACCGAAAACTGAAAAAAAAATTTTAAAAATTATCTCTCTCTCTCTTCTCTCTCTCTAAAAAAAAAAAAAAAAAAGCCATCCGAATTCCCATTCTATAGACCAGGAAGCTGAGGCTGGTGTGAGTGCAGCTGCATCTCACATCAAGGCCTGTCTGACCTCGAAGCTGTGCGGAGATCGGAGACCGCAAACAGATGACAGAGCTAGAACTGGAACCCAGGCCCAGCCAATCCAAACCCCCACACTCTCTCCAAGACAGAGCCGCCCACATAGGATGTCACATTAACTAGGTCATCGTGTTACGGGAGCCGGTCTTTGGCTGGGAGGCTCTGAGACTCATTCCTGCTGGTGCCAGCCCCTGACAGCCTGACTCACAGGCACACGAACCACGTGAAGCCTGAGAAAGACACAGGAATGCCATGCCCAACTGACTTCCCAGGACGACACCGGGGCAGGGTGTCAGCGTGGTCAACATGTTTTCTTCCTGAGCAAAAGTTAAACAGGAAGTCAGGGTCCACGGGTCGCCTTGGCAAGGCTGAAGTTCATTCATGCTGAGGCATTCAAGTGGACTGTGGAGAAGTTTTAGGCGGCCAAAGGGACTTTTGTCCACTGTGGATCGATTTCTGACCATGGGTCTGAGGTACTCAAAGGCTATATTTTTCCTTTTCTTTTCTTTTCTTTTTGTCATCCTGGCCCTGGGGATTGAACCAAGAGGTACATCACCACTAAGCCTCACTAAGTTGTTGAGGCTGGCCTTGAACTTGTGATCATCCTGCCTCAGGCTCCCAATCCATGGGATTAGAGGTGTGTGCCACCACACCTGGCCTCAAAGTCTACTGACTGTCATTTCTTCTTGCTTGGTGCTATGGACTAAAGGTTTCATTCTCCAAAAATTCATATCTGGCAGCCCTAACCACCAATGTGGTAGCATTTGGAGGTGGGGCCTCTGGAAATTAATTAGATTTAGATGGGATCATGAAGGTGGAGCCTCTATGATGAATACCATCATTAAAAGAGAAAGAGAGGACTCAGTGGTAGAGCACAGGGGCAAGGCCCTGGGTTTGATCCCCAGCATCACAGAGAGAAAGGGGCGGGTGGGGGAGGTGGGAAGAGGAAGCCAGAGTGCTCTTGTCTCTGCCAAGAAGGTGGTGCAAGCCAGAAGAGAATGCTCACCACAACGCAACCAGGCTGACACTCTGATCCCTGATCCTGGATTTCCAGCCTCCAGAACCGTGAGAAATAAATATCTATTGTTTAGGCCCCCCAATCTGACCAGGCACAGTGGTGCATGCCTATAATCCCCATGATCTGGGAGGCTAAGGCAGAAAGATTGCAAGTTCCAGTCCAGCCTCAGCAACTTTGTGAGACCCTGTCTCAAAATTAAAAAAAAAAAAAAAAAAGAAAAAGAAAGGCCTGGGACTGTTGCCCGGTGGTAAAGCACACCTCCTGGGTTCATTCCCTGGTAGCAAAGAGACAAATAAGCTGCTCAGGGTAAGATATTTGTTATAGCAGCCTGAGTTGACTGATACACCTGGGCAATGACAACCATACCTTGCTGGAATCTTATCCCGGCTCCCCTGTTTTTAACTTCTGCCCTGGGGATCTCTCACATAGTAATGCCATCAACGTTGTCACTGTGGGAAGATGGAGCCTCGAGCTGCTTTGCAGACTATAAATTCTATAAGGATGGAGCTGAGGGCTCTGTCTGCAGCCCCAGGCAGGGAGTGGGGGTAGGCCTGCCCCTGCAATATCTGGTAAATGAACAAACAAGGCTCCAAGAGAGAAACTCAGGTTGTTTAATTGGAAAAAATGTGTTGGCTCATTTTTCACATAATCACCTAAGCTGACGCAGTTTGGGCTTGATTTCTTCCCCACGGTGTGTTAAAGTTCATAGCTTAACTCTCAGAAAAATCTTATTTCCTTTACTTCCAGGTCTTTGGAAAGCCTTGACACTACCCACCAGGCTCCCCCCAAAATGTGCAGCCTTAAGAAATGAACTATAGCTGAGTGTGGCGGCCCACGCCTGTGATCCCAGTTATTTGGGGATGGAGACAGGAGGACCCCAAGTTTGAGGCCAGCCTGGGCAACTTTTAGTGAGACCCTGTCTCAAAATAAAATTTTAGGGTTGGGGTTGTAGCTCAGTGGCAAGCGCTCGCCTAGCACGTGTAGGCGCTGGGATCAATCCTCAGCAACACATAAAATAAATAAATAAATAAATAAAGTTATTATACATCTAAAACACTAAATTTTTTTTTAAAAAGATAATACGTAAAATAAGATTTTAAAGGGTCTCAAGATGTGGCTCCATGGGAAAGCGCCCGTGGGTTCAATCCCTAGTACCAAAAAAAAAAAAAAAAAAAAGTGAACGCCGAGCCGTACATACCTTCTCCTCCCTCTCCCGGCCACTGTCTCCATTTGGTGAGGACTAATTAATAAGCACTAAAATGGCCTTGTTATTTGGAAAGCTTTCTTGTTTTTCCCCAAATCTATCTGGGCAGGCTCAGGCCAGTTCGCCAACAGGGGTCCTCATTAAAGCCTGAGAATACATTGTAAAGCAGAACTGGAAACCCAGAGCCAGACATTACAGCAGCCTGTTAACAAGGAAATCAGCACAAATTAAGACACAGCCAGACGGAGGCCAGAGCAACTTGCCATTGCATAAATTACGTGTATTAGAACCAGAGGAGGCTCGCGCCCGAGAGGCCGCCACGAAAGCCCTGGAGAGACATCACATTGAGAAGTTAAGCGCGTCCAGCCTTCATTTACAAAGAATCTAAAGTAGATGATGAGGCTCTCTGTGGCCACTCTCTAAATTGCTATGTGACTGGAATAAAAACCATTCTTGCTCCATTCATAATTTAAAGGCCTGGAGGTGGAAACAGTTTTTAGGAATCGTCGGCTGTGGCCTGTGTGCGTCGAGGGACAGGGTGGGGCAGGGGTCAATGGGAAGATGCTAACATGACTTAGACAGATGGACAGGCAGCGGGGCGCAGACTCCGTGTTGCTTTCTGTTCAATGGGATGATAGTTGGTTTGTTCTTCAAAGGCTGCTAGAGGGAGTCGCGGGACCAACCAACCATAGGCCCTTTGTCAAGTACGAGCAAATGTGGTAGCAAATAGCGAATCTGGAGTGTTTTGTCACTTATCCATTTATCCGCTTAGTGCCCCGGCTCTTCCCAAAACAGGATTCCCAGTCCTTGGCAGATCCCCCGTGCTCTTTCCTTTCCTGTGATGGGTGTATGTATCTTCACACCCAAAGGACACGGCAAAGAAAACACCACGGTGGTGTTTTCTTTGCCTCCTGGACCTGACACCTCTCTGCACCTCCACCACCCCAAGTGAAGCCACCCTGGAGGGCTCTCTGACGCCCCACCCCTCGGTTGCCATTTGGGATCATCCCAGTATGCCAGAACAATCCATGTCCAACGCAGGCCAAGGACTTGAGTCTTGCCGGGTTCCCCACAGCCTTCAGGATCAAGCCCAAAGACTTAAGCATGCACACGACACCTTTCACCAGCTGCTCCACCCATCAGTCGGGCCTGTCACGCCCCCTGGCCCAGTCGCACTTAGCCTCAAGCCAGGGAGAGCCGGGGCTTCTGTTTAGATGTGTCCCCAGCACCTAGGACAGTGCCCAGGGAGGCTCCCCGAATATCCGCTAAGTGAACAGCACCTTTCCGTTCTAGGCCTTCAGTCCAGCTCTCCGGGCTGCCTAGGGCACCCTTCCCTCCCCATCGGTAATTTTGACTATCTTAAGGTCTCAGTATTCAGGTCCCAACAGATGGTCTTTATGGAGGCCCCCTTGGCTCTGCTGGATGGAAATGCCTGTCCCCTCCTGGAGCCCCAAAGCGCCATCTTTCACATGGCCTCTCACCCTGGGCTTTGCCACCCAGAAGGCGAGAAGCCCAGCACCGAGGCTCTGTCTTTCTTCCCAGGGACCAACGTGTGAGAGCCGCGCTAGATCTGTCAAGTCAGTCACATCCAATCCGTGTGATGGGAAGGCTCCAGGGGCAGGAGACGGGGCGAGCTCCTGTCCCCGCCTGCATCTCAAGGTGGGTCTCTTGCCACCAGGACTTATGTCTCTGAAGGGCAGAGCTGACTGGGGTCTCCCCACATTTGTCTCCTGACGGGTTCTTAGCAGAGATTCACTGTCCCATGACAGGCTTAAAAGAAGACCGAGGATAGCAGTCGCCTTTGACCCTGCAGGCTAGGCAGGCCGGCACCACGGCCCCGCTGGTTAATATTTCAGTTCCTTTTCTCTATGATTGGCTACCATGTGGGTCACTGTGTGTCCCCACGTCCCCATCTATTAAACAGCCACAAGACAAAAACCCTGCTGCCTCTTTAGCTGAGCCTGTGCCTTTCCCCAGTTGATAGGTGGTCACCGTGGGACTTTTACATCTACTTGACCTATTTACTCACGTGCAGAGACGGAAAGCTGCCTGACCCCAGAGCCGAGAGCTCACAAGGAGAAGGCAAACAACTCAGAGTTAACGTGACACTCAGAGGACGAGAGGACCTCTCCCCAGCTGGGGTCCTCCCAGCCCTGCGTCTGGGTTCCTTTTCTCTATGATTGGGGGAGGGTCCTTTTCTTGGTAATATCAGTCTTGTTCAGAATGTCCTTTCTGTCCCACTCCCAGAGAGTGCAGTAGACATCACCAAAAGCCAGACCTCCCCCCAAGTCCCCTGTAGGACAGATGCCAGTCTGCTTCACACCCTCCTTTAGTTACTACCAAATTCTCGAGGCGGGATGGCTCAGAAAAAGAGTCCTGAGATGTAAGAGGGAGGATGAATTCTCGCCAAACTCCATTCTGAGCCAGGTGTGGTGGCCCACACCTATAATCCCAGCTACCCAGGAGGCAGAGGTAGGAGGATCCTAAATTCAAGGCCAGCCTCAGCTATTAAGTGAGAAGCTATCTTAAAAATTAAAAAAATTCAAAGGACTGGGGGTGTGGTTCAGTGGTGGAGCACCCCTAGATTCAATCCCCAGTACCAGAAAGGAAAAAAAAAAAAAGTCAGTTCTGAGAACAGAAAAACCAAACCAAACCAGGTGTTTGAACTGACAGCTCATTTCATTCCTAAAGGCCCTTTTTAGAAACAGCCTCAAGTCCGTGGAAGCCTCTGACCTTTGGATGAGCACTGATCCTTGAAGCCACTGCCTGGAACTCCCGGAGCAGCACTGACTTGATCGGGGCAGGGAGGGGGGCAGGGAGGGGGGGCAGGGAGGAAGTGAGAGCAAAGTGCAAGCGTGTGGCGGAGGATGTAAGTAAGTGTGGGCACACCCCCACCTCAGCGTCCCTTCTGAACCAGCCATTCAAATGAGTGCAGCATCTGGCCTGGCTGTCGGGACCCCCTCTCGCCATCACTGTTCATGCTCCCCCCCTCACAAGACACCTACTCATCTGCTCCTCCCAACCACACTGTCACGTACGTGCCATCATCATTCAACTGTAGGAGGAACACGATGAGGCCCAGCAAGTCTAGCAATTAGCCCAGCGCCCCACGGCCAGCAACCAACAGACCCCGGCAGCCTGGTTCCAGATCCCAAGCTGTGGCTAACTCGCACGCGCACGCCTAGAGGCTCAGCTCCAGAAGCACAGATGCGTGAACAAACACTACGTGAGAGGGCTGCCCCTCTACTGTGAGAAATAGGTAGCGGAGGAGCACAGAAGATCATTTCAATAGCAAAGCAGGGCCGGGTGGGAGGGGCAGATGGGAGGGGCAAGGCTGCGATCCCAGAGGCTGAGGCAGGAGGGTCACGAGTTGGTGGCCAGCCTCAGCAACGTGGCCAGGCTGAGTGGTAAAATGCCCCTGGGTTCGTCCCCAGTACCAAAAACACAAGGGAGTGGGCAGGAGAAAGAGGGAAGGGCACGTATGGGAAGGAGGCAGTAATGGAGAAAAGGCCAGGAAAGGCTTCTCCAAGGCGTGACGTCTGAGTGGAGAAGAGACCAGAAGGATGAGAAGAGACCAGACAAGACCTACGCAGTGAGCTGGCGGTGAGAGGAGCAGCCACCGCAAAGGCCCTGGGGCAGGGGAAGGCAGGTTTTCTAGACAGAAATAAGTGCAATGGTAGGAGAATGAAGAGGAGCTTGGAGATGAAGGGGCGTCAGTGGGGTAAGAGTGCAGACGTCTACAAAGGCAGCAAGCACCTCCCCGCAGGCTGGGCCTCCTGACGACAGCTACATCAACTTTCCCAATGACTGACGTCTCTAACATATTTCTCAGATGGCCTCATAAAGGCACGGCACAAAATCCTTCCACAAGCACCCAAGGCAGAGGAAGTGCTGAGATTCCAACCTTCACCAGTCCCCAAGCCTTTGGCTGCAAAGCCAACCCAAGCCTCCATGCTCATTCCCCGATTCCTCCCAACTCTTAGAGGACAAGGCTCTAAAATGAGGGAAACTGGGCTTCAATATTGGCTTAGTCCCTCACTGACCCTGGGTGAGCGACTCACCCTCCATTTCCTCGCCCGTGTAATAAGAGACAGGTACGGTGAGAGCAAGAATTAAACGGGTTGATGTCCAGGCTGGGTACCTTGAGCACTCCGCGAGGCTCAGCTGTCATCGCGCTGCTGTGTGGACTACAGCACAGGTGTTCCCCCATGTGCAGGGACAGGGACCCGTCTCCGGAACTCCACATTCACTTTCCATGACTTATCATTTAGACCTTTCTTCATGCTGAGGAGCCGAATGCACAGCGATCCAAATGGGCATTGCTTCTAATAACAATAACAAAAGTAACCACAGCCAACACGTCTCCATGTCTACTACAGGCCTCGCCACATCCTAGGAGGGACGTGCTGTCATCGTCCCCATTGACAGGAGAGGAAAGCAAGTATGTGAAGGTCACACAGAGTCAGGATTTAAAGCCAAGCCCTCCGGCCCCAGAGTCTGCCCTCGTAAGCAAGAGATTTACTCTTCGAGGCAGCAAACATTTATTGAGCACCTACTGCATTACCGACCACGTTAGGAGCACAGGAACAGAGATTCCATGGTATAGTTGATGGTACTGGGTTGGATGATGATTTCCCACAAAGATCATGCCAATCTTGGACCTGGAACTGTGACCTCAGTTGGAACAGGGTCTTTGCAGATATGATAAAGTTGAAATGAGGTCAGACGGGATGAGGGTGGATCTTAAGTCCACTGACTGGTATCTTTATTAGAAGAGGGAGATGTGGACACTGTCACACCAGAACATCATGTGACGACCAAGCAGAGATTGGAGTCTGCAAGACAAGACTTCTAGCCTGCAGCAGAAGCTAGGAGAGAGGCAAGGACAGAGGCACATACAGATTCTTCCTTAGAGATTCTAGAAGGAACCACCCGCTGCGGACATCTTGATTTTGACCTCCTGCATTCTGAAAGGCCGGATTAGCGTTTTTTCTTTTTTTGGTACTGAGGATTGACCCAAGGTGCTTTACCACTGAGCTACATCCCCAGCCCTCTTCTTTTTTAATTTTGAGACAGGGTCTCCCTAAGTGGTTTGGGGCCTAAGTGGCTGAGGCTGACCTTGAACTTCATTCAGATCCTCCTGACTCAGCCTCCCGAGTTGCTGGGAATGACAGGCCTGGCTGGGTTAATGCTGTTTTAAGCCAGCCAACTGTAGTAGTTAGTACCTGCAGTCCTAGGAATACAACACTCTAATGAAAAGGAACAACAGGAAAGACACTTTCTCAAGTCACACCTCAACCCTGTTTGGCACAAGAAAGAGTTCATGGTTCCCCACTGGCCAGGAGCAGGCAGGGGAAGAAGCCAGCGACACATCACTCCGCGGCCTCACAGGAAGTTCAGCTTTCCTGTTAGCAATATGCACAGAATGAAAACACATTGACCTCAGAGGCCCAAAGGCAGCACACCTGGCCGCTGTCACGGGCCCGACGGACAGAATGCACTCATAAAGGAAGGTAAATAGGAAAGCCCACCAAACTGGGCCTGACTCTGAGACCCCCTTTCTGCTCAGGACGAGTGTGCTGGTGGGGACAGCTCAGGAGGACAATGTCTACCCTCCCAGATCGCAACTGAAATAACGGGCCTGGTTCTCTCTCCATGAACCTGCTGGAAACGGAAAGTTTCAGAAGTTCTTACACATTCGGCAACCCAGGTCCCGGAGGCTGGTAAACGTGATCATCTGGGCTAACCGTCTCCCCAGAAGAGAAGTTCCTACCTGCAAAATGAGGTGACGTTTCAGCTCATTTATTGATGATCAGCTGTTTGTTAACTGCTTCATCCGTGGGAGGCCCTGTGCTCTTGCTAGGGACCTAAGGGGGTGGGGGACGGGGGACGAGGCGGGATGACACACTACTTTTCCTCCTGAAGCCCAGAACTGGAAGGGAAGTACATGCGTTTTCTGCAGCTGCCATGACCTATGACAACTGGGAGGCTTCGCACCGCAGTGGGAGGCCAGGGGTCTGAAATCAAGATATTGGCAGGGCTGTTCCCTCTGCGGGACGGAGGGAGACTCAACGCTCAGCTCCCCTGGCTTCCCGTGTTGCAGGCAGCCGCCGGCATAGACCCACACGTCCCTGCCAGCTCCGTCACATGATCTTCTTCTCCAGTGTCCTCTCCTCTTCTTTCAGGGCCCTAGGATTTTGGTCCCACCCACTAGATTCATTATGCTATCGTTAAGGTCTTTCACTAATTATATTCACAAAGATGACCCTGTTTCCAAATGAGGTCACATTCGGGGGTTCTGGGTGGACATGGGTGGTGGGAGTGGACGCTCTTCAACCCAACACAGGCGGTCAGATGCATAAACAGTCACCACGTTAAGTAGTGTACCTTAGGCATCGAGGACACCTCTCCTGAGGGAACTGAGACCTAAGCAGCAGAGGATGTGGACAGTGCCCCAGAAGAACCCACCACAGAGGGGGGGAGTGGGGCCCGTCCAGGGGAGGCAAGAAGAGCCCACGATGGGGAAGACGGAGGGTGGAGATGAAAACCAGCTGGTGAGACACTGTACAGAGTGTCTGATACGCACATAGGCAGCGTCATCTGATAAATGGACGGATGGACTTTATCCTTAAGAGACACAAAATGTCCGTGAAGGATTGGAAATAGAGGAGTGATTCTAGAAAGTTCTCCTGGGCTGAGGCGAGGAGGAGGTTGTAGGAGGAGAGAGGAAATGCCATTGTCCCTACTTCTGGGGGAAAGCTCTGAGTTCAGGGACACAAGTGGCTGAAGCCCTGTGGAGATGTCCCATGTTCTCCTGAGCGGCCAGGCGGACGGCTGAGCCAGGGTGGGAGTTTAACCCAGTGCAGACAGGAAACAAGCCGGCCAATCAGATCCACATCTGTCCAGGGCAAAAATACAGACGTCAGAAAGCTCTGACACTCGTTCTCCGTCTAGGTGGGGAAGGAAGCCAGGGGTCTGTGCAAAAAATCTGCAATGGCCGTTATGAACACTCCGGCCCACTGCTCAACAGTCTCCCCTCTTGTGGTCCCTCAGAATTAATTCAGCATGACTTAAATGTTAGCCTTGAATGTTAGTCCCATCTACTTACACAGACGTGTGCCCCACTGGCTCTCAGTTGCTCTTCAAAGTTCATCTTCTCCCTTGTGTCCCCAGGCTGGGTTCTACATCCTGCCCGCTGGGATCCAAAAAACTCCAGATGCAGATTCATGTAAGACTCAATTGAATTTTTTTTTTTTTTTTTTTTTTTTTGGTACCAGGGATTGAACTCAGGGGCATTTAACCACTAAGCCACATCCCCATCCCTTTTTATATTTTATTTTGACACTGGGTCTCACTAAATTGCTTAGGGCCTTGCTAAGTTGCTGAAGCTGGCTTTAAACTAGAGATCTTCTTGCCTCAGCCTCCGGAGCCACTAGGATTACAGGCATGCACCGCCATGCCCAGTGTCAGTTGTAATTCTTACCTTCCTTTTAACCTGTGTCACCTGCCAGATGGTGAATAAACGGGGACAAGAATTTTTATTTTGTTCACCTCTATAGCTCCTAATATGTACATATACAATGTCATCGGATAAATGGATGGATGGATAGATGGATGGATAGATGAATGGGTAGGTGGATGAACAGATGGGTAAATGGGTGAGTGGATGGATTGTTGGAGGGTAGGTGGGTGGATAGGTGGACAGAAGGGTGGATGGGTGGAAGGGTGGGTGGAAGGATGGGTGGATGGGTGAATAGATAGATAGATGGGTGGGTGGATGGATGAATGGATGAATGGGTAGATGGGTGGGTGGGTAATGGGTAGATGGGTTTCTTCATGACGCTGTACTGGCTTCACCCAGATAAATTAACGCATTAATAAAAGCAACGTGGACCCATCCGTTGCTGTTTTAAGGGCTTGACATTGCCCCTTCCCCTACAGGAACTGGGGTGAGTCATCCAAAGAGATGCTGGCGTGGCATCCTCCACACTCACCTCATTCCTTCTGAAGCCATCTTATCAAGGTTGGCAGTGTCCTTCGTTTCTGCCCAGTTTGCTCCTAGGTCACCCCACCCCATGTCATCGGCCAAAATGATCACGATATTCGGTTTCTGGCCCGTCGTTTTCCCCCTGAGGCAAAAGTCCACGAAGGCATAAAGAAATCCAGAGCAACTCACTCCTACCAACAAAACCTTTAGAAAAAGCCAGCCCATGGTGACACAAGGGGGAGACTCCTGGTGTCTGGAACGATGGCAGGCCACCAGCGGAGACTTTTCCGAGCGCTTCCTCTCTGCTCACTTTTAATGCAGCAGGTCCCTTAGGAGTAGAGTTTTCCAGAACCTACTGGTGGCAGTGGTGGTGGATGTGATGGCTGGGGGGATGCCGGGGAGTACAGAAACGAGGCCCCCATCTGGAATCCTAATTCACAGGAGTCAGGACACTGGCAGCCCCGGACTTGGCTTGACTCACGAGGGGAGATGTTTCCCACGGCAGCTTCATAGAGATGACTAGACGTGTCGGTGTCATTGAGGGCCCTTCTGGCAACTCTGCAAGTGACCCCTCTGTATTCAGGGATGTTAGAGCCGCAGCCCAAGCTTGGCATCTGTCTGGGACTCCATCTGGTGACTGCAGGACAAATTCTCTCATCTGCAGAACACCTGGATGTTCTAGAAGCTGCAGTCAGCCCCCAGTGAGTTTCTGAGTTCCAGATGGTTGAGGTTTCTCTAAGGTTTCCTGAAAGAACAAAAACTGACAAGAAAACAGAATTAAAACCGCCCGTACAGCTGTGTTTTACTCAGTAGCTCAGGAAATAATCATTTTTCCACGCCAACAGATGTTTTCTCTCTTATTTGAATATTTAACTGGTTCATCAATTTCTTCCACCTGAAAAATAATGATGATGATGATATTTGCACTAGACTTATAGTTACGGGGTTGGCAGTAACATCAGAGATGACCTCTTTCAACCCCCTCACGGTATACATGGGAAGACTGAGGCCCAGTATTCTGGGTGGGAAAAGGACCAGCCCCCAACTCTACCAAATCCCAGGCCTCCCCGACTCCTACTCCCAAATTTCTCTTGATTCATAAGAAACTCCCAAATTAAATGTGACCTTAAACTCATTGTGAATTCTAGAAGAACGAGACCCTTATGACCCTTATGACAGGATTCTTTGTAACAGCCATGCTCTTACCTAACATTTCCATAAGAAATCTTGATAGAAATTAATTTGGGATGGGGGCGGAATGTAAAACACAGTAATAGAAGACAGATGGAGGGCTAGTCATTGTAGAAATGCTTTCCATTTTGCTACATGTTTGTAATTTTCATGATTAAATGTTAGAAATTTTTTTCAAAAAATTTTTAGTGGAGGGCTGGGGACATAGCTCAGTTGGTAGAGTGCTTGCCTTGCATGCACAAGGCCCTGGGTTCAATCCCCAGCACCAGAAAAAACAAACAAACAAACAAACAAAATTTTAGTGGAAATATAGCCCTTTACATTGTAGTCATGACAAGTTTATGAAGAAAATTTAGGGCTGGGGTTCTAGCTCAGTGGGAGAATATTTTGCCCAGCATGTGTGAGTCCCCACATGGATGTACACAGGAATTAGCTTTGAATTTTATGCTTAATGAAATGTAGATTCAAACCTACACACCGTGGGAGGCCAAGGCAGAAGGATCACAAGTTCCTGGACAACTTAGCGAGACCCCATAGCACCAGTGGGTAAGGCTGGGGCCTGGGCTCTGCATTTCTAATTAGCCTCCAAGTGGGGCCTATGCTGCTAGTTCTTGGACACTCTTGCGGTAGCAAGGTGCACTCCAAAACATCATGACTGTCATCCTGGAAGAAAAGGAAATGGCTTAGCCTCACTGCGGATGACTCAGCCTCAGTGACCAAACACAAACACAACATAGCAGACTGGGTTTTGAAAGTCAGGAATCGAAGACTAGACTCTCAAACGCTCAAGGCTACAAATAGAGCCAAGAAGCAAACAACATTGCCCTTAGCTCACAAGCACTCAGTTTATAAGGTTAGTAAGGAGACACGGAGCTGAGGTGGTGGATCCAATAAAAACCTCAGCTGAACACCCAACCCAGGGAAGGAACTAAGAATCTATTTATAAGAAATAAAGATGCCACTAGGGCTGGGCTTATGCCACATGCTATTTCCAATTGTGTATCTCTACCAGGGAACCCAATGGTCAGCCCCAATGGATGAAGATAGCTGGAAGACCTAGATAAAATCAAAAAGAATGGGAACATAGTACCATCTACACACACACACACACACACACACACACACACACGTATATGTGCACACATACACACAGACAATACATACCCTGGGAATTGAACCAAGAGCACTTAACCCTGAGCCACATTCCCAATCCTTTCTATTTTTTTATTTTGGGGCAGGGTCTCACCAAACTGCTAAGGATCTCCCGAAGTCACTTGAGGCTGTCCTCAATCTTGCAACCCTCCTGCCTCAGCCCCCCAAGAGCCACTGGGATTAATTACACGCAGGTACCACTCTCTGCCCAGCACTACTGACCTTAATCAAAATAAAAGGAAGCCCAAATAAACAGTCATGTCATCCGGAGACGAGTGAATCAACTGTTCAGAAATTAAATTCTTCCACTCTCCAAAAGGCAACTTATTTCAAGTGCCATTAGATTCAACCAGTATTTGTTGACCTTTGGCCCCCAAATACTTCTCCCTTTCCAGAAGGCTCTTGAACGAGGAGGGTGCTCAACAAATACTTGTTCACCTGCTGGGTAATTCCCAGCCTCATTCTACTGGCTTCTGACCACGAGCAATAGTCCTAGGCGGCTTTTCTTCTTAAAGCTGCTTAGTTTTTTTAGCGTGGCCTCATTCCTAGTCAATAATCCATTTCAGAGTGACCCAACGTACAAGAATTCAGGAGGAAAAAAAAAAAATTTCACTTAAGAAAGAGGTTAAAATTAAGGTGGGAACATAAATAGATTGTTTTTCTTTAGCGTTTCGTGATAAAACATTCCTTTGAGGATTTTCAAAGAGAATTGGTAACATAGTACTTAAAATTTTCATAGAAGGGAAATAAGCTGATTTAGCCAGTCTACCATACTACGGGGGAGACATTTAATCCCTTCCCAGTTTATTTATTTATTCACTTATTTAAATCAAGGGAAAAGGCACACCAGCTAGCTATTCAATGAATGCCAAGCCATGGACTTTGGTCAAGATTCAAGCTGAGACTTTGAGCTTAGCTGAGCTCAAGAAATCGGCCCCATTTGTTGCCTTGGACTTTATCTGAGGTTACTCTCCCAACTCTCCTTATCACTTTCAGGAAGGACAGGGAAGAGTGGTCTGCTCTCCTCCCAGCGAAGGAAGAACTTGTGGGGAGGGGAGGGTCTTTGTTTTTCTGGAGGGAGGTACAGGGGATGGAACTCAGGGGTGCCTTACCACTGACCTTCATCCCCAGCCCTTTTATTTTGAAACAAGAGTGAGAGGATCCTGCTAAACTGCTGAGGCTGGCCTCGAACTTGTAATCCTCCTGACTCAGCCTCCCTAGTTGCTAGGATTAGAGGTGTTTGTCTTTGGCAAATTAAATGTTCACCCTTTCTTCCACTGGGGTGGAAGGTGCTTGACCACCTTACTCAACACATCCCACATCCAAAGCCCATCTGTCCCACCAGAGCATAAAGGATTGTGACCAATCCTTGCTGAATCCAAGTATCAACAACCCCCCCATCTCCAAGCTCCCCAGGCAGAAGTACAACAGACTCGAGTTGCCAATCAGCTTTACCAATGATTCCCGTTCTCCCTTTCAACCTCCATCTTATTTTATTTTTTGCAACACTGGGCATGGAACCCAGGGCATCACACATGCTACAGATGCTCTATTACTGAGCTACATCCTCAGTCCCTGAGCTCTATTTTAACGCAGGGCCACTAAGCATGGGAAGGTGTAACCCTTCCTTCAGTTCCTGAGCTTGCTAACGGGTAAAGGCACTAATGAGCACAGAAATGACCCACGGGCAGGCTGTCGGCAAGAAGGAATGGGATATGGCCACCTGAAGATGTGCTGAGCAGTCACCCAGAGCTGGAAGTCCTTGGCTTCCCGAGCTGTCCGCTCCATCACCTGACCCTGGCTCCCCACAGGCCTCCCTGCGGCCAAGCAGCCTCCTGCAGAACCTTGAAAACAGCTGCAACAACACGGAGCCAGCAGACCTAGCTGGCGGAGGGCTCTGTTGGTTTTCCTGAAACAAAAGCTTTGGATGAGCTGAGGCCAAAACAGACAAGGCAGCGGGGGAGCGGGAGTCTCTGGTTGCCGAATTCTGTTGTTTTACCTGCCAAATCACATGGTCTGTGTGCTGGGGGGAGCCGGGCAGGAGTCACACTGGGGCTGCCAGGAAGGGCTTCGGGCACTAGCTGCCCAGGTGGCCTGAAATCATTCCCCCCATACGTCCCATCACTGGTCGGCCCAATGTGACTGACACAGGTGGGTGGCAGGTCTTCATCCACGAATGGGACAGAAACCCCTGCCCTCACACCACTTACTTTTATCGTAGGGAGGAGGAGGGAATGCAATAAGTAAAATGTGAGTCACGCAGAGAAAGTCAAACAGGAGGGGATTCAGGAGTGCAGGGATGGACAGACGCCAAGTTACAGAGGGTGGCCCATAACGCTGGGCGAGAAATGCATTTTGTCTAAGGATGTGCTGGAGGTAAGGAAACAGGCCACAAGGAGAAGGTACAGCAGGCAGAGAAGCCAGCGAAGGCCAAGGTCTAGCGCAGGTGAGAAGCAGCTAAGAAGCCAATGTAGAGGGTTGGGGATGTGGCTCAGTGGTTGAGGATGTGCTTGCTTGGAAAGCCTGAGGCCCTGGGTTCAATTCCCAGCACCACCCAAAAAAAAAAAAAAAAAAA
>NW_025999897.1:4492554-4494998 GCF_001458135.2 Marmota marmota marmota | reverse complement strand
CCCAAAAAAAAAAAAAAAAAAAAAGCAGCAGCATCAGCTAATGTAAAGGCCGTGGAGGGCCAAAGAGTGCACACTGGAGCCAGAGAGCAAGCAGGAGGCCTCTGCTGAGATACGAAGCCACAGGAGGGTCGGCACAAGGACACAACAGTGGCCAGATGTGACTTGCATTGAAACAGAAGCCCTCACTCAGGCTGCTCTACTGAGAAGGCACACAGGAATGGCAGGGCCGCAGGTAAGGAGGAAGCTAAGAAGTCCGCAGTCCCTGGCATCGGTGCAGGAGAGTCCCACAGCACCAGGGTGAAGCAATCGGCAACGCCTAGAGCTCTCCCTCCCTCCAGGGCCCTCGCCAATCCAGCCAGGGATGGGTGCTCCCTCAGCTCTGCTTCAGCCTGGCCCAGGCCTGGGTGGCATGGGAGGCCCAGTTACCACCAGAGCAAGGACAAAGCGTCATTTAACATCTCCGTGAAACCAACATCCTTACGGCCCCTTCCTTATGGATCCGAACATATAGGGCTGGCTCAAGGAGACAAAGAACACTCTCCCCCCAGTACTGGGGGGTTGAACCCAGGAGCACTCTGCCACTGAGCGACATCCCCAGCCCTTTATTATTTATTTATTTAAGACAGAGTCTTGCTAAATTGCCCAGGCGAGCCTTGAACTTGTGAATCCTCCTCCCGTCATGTGTCACCATGCCTGGTTGCAGAGAACATCTTCGATAGCATGCCCCCACGCAGGCTGCAGGGTGACCATTAAAAGGCTTCTTTCTTTCTTTCAGCTTGCAGCCCTCAGGTCAGACCCAGCTGTTGGGAATCTCTCTTCTGGGGACCTAACAGTGCCAGGAAACCCATCCACAGCAGGGCACAGCATATCCAGCTGAGTTTGACGAAGGGACCACCTATTGAGACTGTCCCAGAAGGAAGCCACGTGGCAGAAGCCAATCTGGGAGAGCCAAGGTGGCCTGGTGCCACTCATTCCAAAACCCAGTGCTCCTACAGAAATCATACCTGGTCCTGGAGACCAACCAGAACCACAGAGAAGGTCGACAGCCTCCGGACACCCCCGCTTTTCTAAAACTCTCTCCACTTAAGAAAAACCTAAAGGGTGTGGCCAAGGGAGAAATGGCTCAGACTACCTGAAATCCATTCCCAGGAGCGTGTTGGCCAATTTTTAAGGAATTTTTTACAGAGCTACATTTGCTTATTATTTGTCCAAAATTGCATTATGGCTGCTGTCAAACATACCAAAGTTGAGAAACTCACACATTCCTACCCAACCTTTAAATTCAACAACTATCAACACGTGGCAATTCTGATGGAAACATCTCCCCTCCCACGTCCCTTGGCCTCACCCTCCACGTATACTGTATTATTTTAAAGAGAACCCCGGATATCAAGTAATTTTATCCACAACTTATTTTACTGATACTGAGGATTGAATCCAGGGGTGCTCTACCTCTGAGCTTCATCCCAGCCCTTTTTATTTTTTACTTTGAGACAGGGACTCACTAAGTTCTCAGGCTGACCATGAACTTGCAATGTTCCTGCCTCAGCCTCCAGAGTCACTGGGAGGGATCACAGGAGTGCCACTGAACCAGGGTAACTCCTTCTTAAGTGCTTCTCAGTCTGTTTGTGAATTTAGCCTTGCTCCAGATCCAATCCTATCCACCTCTTCGATGAAATGGGTCAGATCCTGCTGTAGACTGAAGGTGTATGTACCCCCACACATGTATGCTGAAGCCCTAATTCCCTAATCAATGGTATCAGGAGATGGGTTTCTGGGAGGTCACAGGGTGAGACAAGATGTGAGTAGGGCTCTCATGAATGCATTTATGGACACATACAGGAGAACTTGTTCTACAAGGTAGGGACACGGCCAGGTGGCCATCTGATGAGCCAGAAGGCAGCCCTCCTCCTGCCAAGTCAGTTGGCACCTTGATCTCAGACTTCCAGCCTCCAGAACTGGGAGAAATAAATGACTGTTGCTTAGCTGCCCAATCTGTGGGCTTGCATTATGGCATCCTGGGCACACAGAGACCTGTTCCAGTCGGTCTTATCTAAGAACATCGAAGGCGGACGTAAGGCCAGAAGTACAGTCAGGACCCCAACTTGGGGGGCAAATGTCCAATTCAGTGAAAGTTACTTGGCAAATTTTCCTTTTGGGGACTTGATTTGGGGGATGTGTGGGTCCATTGCCAGGAGAATGTGGGTTCAGCAGTCATTTTCTGGCTGTGTGACGTTGGTTAGGTTATAGAGTGTGTGTCTCCATTTCCTCCCTATGAAAAACAACCACAGGAAACTTCCTCCACCAGAATACCATGTCAGAATGAGATGATCCAACAAATTCTCAGAAAGGGCTCAGAAATGTTAGCTACTATTATATTCATTCATTCATTCTCTCTCTCTCTCTCTCTCTCTCTCTCTCTCTCTCTCTCTCTCCCCCCCCCC
>NW_025999897.1:4486218-4492537 GCF_001458135.2 Marmota marmota marmota | reverse complement strand
CAGAAATGTTATGACTTATATATTTTATTCATTCATTCATTCTCTCTCTCTCTCTCTCTCTCTCTCTCTCTCTCTCTCTCTCCCCCCCCCCCACTGCTTTAAGGATTAGAGAGATCAACAAATATGAAAACACTTTTAAAAAGTACTATGCAAGCCCCAAGCATTACTAAAAAGTAATATTAAACAAAACTAGTCTGAGTGTCGATGGTGACATCCCAGCTCCATGCTGCTAGGGGCAAGTCTTGGCCAGAGCAGTTTGTCACACATCTTCTGCGGCATTCTGAGCCCAGAGAAGGTGGAAGCTACACATGACAGCCACCAGCCACCCCAAAGGGAAAGTGAAGAGTCATTCCGGTTTGCATTTTCAAAGTTCCAAACTAGGGTTCCTTATTACCCAATCCGGCAGCTGACTGTACCATGTTGGCTCACCCTGAGCTAGGTCCCGGTGCTGGGTGGAGTCTGCTGACAACTGGCATCGCTGGCGTACCCCGCCTTCCAGCAAGTCTAGTTTTGGACAATGTAAGGATGAGGTCAAGATGCAGGGTGGGTGGGATGGGAATCTCCCTTTGGCTGATGCTCGTTAAGTGGGAATTACATTTCAGTGTGAGAAACATCCAAAAAGCACTACTTAGCCGCGACACTTGGCTCGGTGTTCAGACAAGATCCTCAACTCGGTGTGTGTAAACTCAGTTAGGGCAGGGATGATGGGTGTTTTATGCACTGCCTGCTCCAGTACCTTGCCCAGAGGGTGTTCAATCAATATTTGCTGAATGAGTGCATTTGACAAGAACAATGAAGGCCCAGCCTGATCCACCCCACCCTGAAAAAATCCAGCTTCATCTCATCCTTCCTTTAACCTGTGATGAACTTCGTGAATCCCTCCTCACTGTAATTTGCACACACAAAACTGCACTCACTTGTTGAAAGGCTGCCTTAGGCAACAATCATGCACGAGTCCTGCCATCTGAATTAGACAATAAACACTTGAAGAGAAGGGACCTTCGTTTTGTGGCCTGGGAGACAAATGTATTCACCAGGGTTACAAGTGGCTGCGGATGAACCAAGGCTGCCCGAATTGACCAAAAAGGGGGGCATGGGAAGGAAGGAAGGAAAACGCCTGCCAAGCCAAGCTCACTGAGGAGACTGGAGCCCTCCACCCACCACAGCAGGGCAGCTGCCCCGCCCCTCCTGTTCACAGCACAATCCTCCAAGTGCTCTGCCAGGTTTTTGTCATCATCCCTTAGTCACCTGGAAATAAATGGACACACTGGTCCTAAAAGCTTAGGACGGAAGCGCAACACTTACTGTTCCAAGGAACCAAGCAGTGTTTAGACAAGATAGAGGAAGTTGGCACACACAAACCCCCCCTTAGGCAAGAACAGACAGAGGGTGCGTCTCTTATTCCCTGGAACTTGAGGGATACGGTAAGTGAAGCCATCTCAATGACCTCCCAAAGAAAGCTTGATTTCTCTGGGGCAAAAGCCAGTGGGTTCATCCACACAATGTGACACACACACACATCTGCAGTCCCAGCTTCTGGGGACTGCTGGAACTCGGGAACCCGAGACCATCCTGGGCAACACCGGGAGATGCCGTCTCAAACAAAAAAGCCCGTGATTCCACACACGGCACTTTCCTACTAAATTTCACTGTCACAACTGTAGCTTCAAGTTTAACAGGACATGGATTTACTCCTAAATACAGGACTTTGTTCTGAGAACCTGGGTTTTGTGTATGGGCTGGGTTTTTTGTTTGTTTGTATTTGGGAATGAACCCAGGACTGCTGTCTTCTACTGAGCTACAGCCTCAATTCTTCTTTTTTAATTCTGAAAGAGGGTCTTGCTAAGTTGCTGGGGATGGCCTTGAACTTGGCAATCCTCCTGCCTCGGCCTCCCGAGTTGCTGGGATTACAGGTGCATGTCACCGTGCCCAGCAGAACCCGAGTTTTTTAGGACACTGGCACAGCTCCAGATACTTTTTGGAACCCTCCTCAAGACTCTGTGCTCTTTCTTTTGTATTATTATCTTTCCGTTTAAGCATTCAGAGTATGACAAAATCAAAGGAGCAGTGAACTAGGAAGACTGAGAAGTCCAGGAGCAACATTCAGTGTTGAAATCAGAAGTTACTACAGAGTCTGGGACACACCCGGGGATGGACCACGGACACTGCTGCGGGTGGTAACCGGGTGTGAGGGAAGGTTGAGAGCTGCAGGCCCCCACCACTGTAGGTGACCCTGTTGTCCCCAATACACATGCCCTTGGCCCCCTCCTGCCTTCCTCTCATGCTCTGCACCCTCTTGGCTCACCTCCGCCATGCCTGTCCTCCCCCAAGTTTCTCCCTGCCTGCTCTGGACTCCTCTGGTCTCCATTCTCCTCAATTCCCCAGGAACCAGGCCTCCTACAGAGCCACCCAGGGAGACCTGCATAACACCAGGGCCCTTACACAGGTTCACTCAGTGAGCCCAGCAAACACCGTGGGCATCAGCAGCGGCACCACTAGCTGCCCTGTAACCCCTTGGCAAACCCTCACATTCCTATCAAAGGGACTGGGCTTGGTGGCACACACCTGTAATCCCAGCAACAGCTTAGGAGGCTGAGGCAGGAGGATCACAAGCTCAAGGCCAGCCTCAGCAACTTAGGGAGACCCTGTCTCAAAAAATAAAAAGAGCTGGGGATTAAATTCAATCCTGGTCCCAAACAAATGAAAACAAACAAACAAAAAATTATCAATGTGGGAGGGGGACCCATACAATAAACTCAGACTATCTACTCAGACCATCAGTTCACCAAAAAGGTTCCCAAGTTTTTGGAGTTCTCTGCCAACTGGACAGGCAGATATTAAAGTTCAAAAGCAAGATTTGGAATACAAGCTGCTCACCTCAGCCTCTTAGGTGGGAAGACAGGTGGGTGGAATAGAGACAGGAAAAAGGTAACCAGAAAGGTGAGCAATTGAGGCTTTCCCTCAAAGTCCCCTCACATGTCCCCCCTCTTCTGTGGCTGCTGTGAAGACCCAGCAGCCAAAAGCAGGCTTTTGGACGCCCCTACCCCACCCCAGTTCCAGACAAGATTCTTTTCAATCTACTTACCCAAGTTGAAGTTCTCACAGGCTGGTAAATACAGTGAGCTTATTTGCAAGCCAGGGTCATATCTGCCTAGCAACCCACCCCCAAGACTTGAGGGACTCTCAACGTGGACAGACAACAGGCAGGCCAACTGTGCACAAAGGAATCTGTTCTCATGCAAATGACCCTGAGCAAGAGGGCTAGAAAAGAGAGAGTCCTGGGACAACTCTGAGGAGCCAGTGTTTCCCAAGAAGATGTTGAGGGACTTTTTAAGGGCAGTCTTGCCCACGGTCAAGGAAGGGCTGGCCAGAGGGGCTCTGTCTGCCTCTTGGACTCTGACAGACCTACAGAAGAGGCCGAGAGGAGAGCTGAACCCTTAATTTCATGAATTTTTTTTTTTTTTTTTGATTCTGTACTCCAGACTCCAAAGGTTCTTTTGTTCTTATTTAGAACTAAACAGAGTTAGTTTTGTTTGGGGGGGGTTGATTAGCATGGTAATGCAGTACTTTTCCTGGACAAGTAAAATAGAAGGCAGAGGTTTTCAGCTCACTAGGCCTAAGGGAACGAGGCGAAGCCAGTCCCTAACTAGGGTGGGCAAGTCATGAGTCTGTGGCTAGCTAGCAAGGCTGGGCTGAGTCCAGCCACCTCTCCACTGTCCAAGTGGACATGGCCAACATCAATGTCAACTTTGGATGAACCCTAGTTGCAAAAAGAGCCAGCGCACATCTGTGAATGTGGTGTAACCTTGAACGAATCCCTCCAATGCTCTCTCTGTGCCTCATCTTTTTCATCTGCAAAATGGGGATAATAAGTCTCAAGTGCAGAAGATTGATGATGGGGTTAAAATAAATCACACGGCTGGCACTTAACTCAGAATCTGGGACAAAGCAAACATAAAAAAATTAATTATAATTAATATAAGAGAGTAATACATTAGTAATAATAATTAAATTGCTATGTTAATAACAACATTATTAGCCCTCCCCCCAAAATAACCAGATTGTATTTGGCCAAAGTATTCACATGGGATTTTTCTAATCATTTGAGCCATAGGAATTTAGGCTTTATCTATTTTTTAAAATTTTTTCTTCCACTTTTTCTCTTTTTTGCTTCAGGCTGCTGAGCCCCAAAGTGACAGTGACCCACGGTAGAGAGGGCACTGTCTAATTTTAAAAGTCTAGAACCTAAAGCACTGAGATTTTATTCGACTTGGGTAGAGTTGCTCAGTATAAATGATGGGCTACAGCCCTGAGTTTCATTAGACAATACAGTACATGATGTGCCCGAATTCTTTTTTTTTTTCCTAGTACTGGGGACTGAACCCAGGGGTGCTTAACCATGAGCTACACTCCCAGCTCTTTATTTTTCATTTGAAAACAGGGTCTTGCTAAGTTGCCCAGGAAGACCTCAAACTTGTAATTTTCCTGCTTCAGCCTCCTGAGCTGCTGGGATTACAGGTGTGTACCACCACACTTGGCTTTGCTGTGTCATATTAAACATGACATTTCCAGTCAGATGGGACATAGCTGTGACTACAGCTTCTGTGGAGGTTGAGGCTGAACCACGACTTGAGCCCAGAAGTTCCAGACCAGTCTGAGCAACCAGAGAGACACTATCTCAAACAAAACAAACATATTAAAAGTTTTTAAAATGCAAGCATGACATCTCCTTTTGGGGTACAGGGGCAGGTCCTCAATACTAAAGTGTAAGACTCTAAATATAAAAGACTATGCTTACAGGTCCGCCAGCTTCAAACCTGTTTTCTTTTTTGTGATTAAAATCCATTTGCTAATACATGTGGATTCTTTAAAGAACAACTCATAACAGATTTCTCACAGGGTGTCTTTTGGAGTCAGCAATTGGCTTTGATAAACCCTAAACAACAAGAAGAATTAATGGTAATTGCCAAGAACTTAATGGTGATCCACACTTTACAGGCATCGTAAATTAAATCGTTCAGCTCTGGGAACACACATTTACTCCCATTTCACAGATTTGGAAATTAATGATCCGCAAAGTTAAACCACTCCTACTCAGCAGCCATGCTGGCTGAATACTGATGGCTCCAACGCATCTGCTTCCCACTTAACCCACACCAGATCTTGTTAATAGAAATGGGTGACATCTAATCCAGTAGACTGGCTCCCAAAATCGTCAGGGCAATCAGCGAGCAAGGATTTATACTAAAATTCAGATCGCCGGCTCCTCCCCGTGGCGACCCTCCGTGCACACTTCAAAACTAAGCTCTCCTGAGTTGGACATCAGAACTATATTTTCTGAACCCCGCGGGACCGAGCAGCGGTTGCCAAAGTCCGCAGAGGAACGCGGAGTACACGGTCTTTGCTCCGCAGCCGTTCCCAAATTTGCCCTGGGTTTGTGAGGTGGGGACCAAGAAGCCAAGTTTGCGCCCCCTCGGGCTCTGAAATGCCCAAGATCTTCGGACACACGCTCTGTCCCTACGAAGAACTGTAACTGAGGGTTCTCCTGCACCATCGGCTTAGTTCACAGTGACCTTGGGAACCGGGATTTCGAAACTAGGGGCACACACTCTCTAAACCTTCGGGTCCCTGCTGGGGGCTCCCGCGGGTCAGGCAGCCGTGCACCTGTGCGGACGTCGCCTCCCGCCTGGCAGAGGGTGCGCGCGCGCCCGGGGCTGAAGATGCTGACTCAGCCGGGCTGCTCACATCCCTTTCGCGCAACGCGGATGCTGTGGCTGCTGCCGCTGCACCAAAGACGGAGAAAGCAATGCACCCGGAGCAGCCCGGCCGCGGGCTCCCTGGGGCCCACTGCGGCACTCCCTCCCCACCCCCGGAAGGGGAACTGTGGGGGTGCGCGAGTTGACGAAATTAGGGGAAGTGGGCGCTGGAGCAGGAACTCGAGCGCAGCGCGCGCAGCTCACACCCAAACTGGAAGGAACCTGTTCTGCCCGGAGCGGGCGCGTAGCTGCCGCAGCCGCGAGCGCTGCGCGGGACCAACCCCGGCGCGCGCTTCTCCCCCTCCCAGCTAACACCCCAAATGCTCAGGGCGCGGGCGGGGCCGAGTGGCGGGCACGCTGAGAGAGGGTGCAGGCGCACCCCAACACTCCTGCACGCCCGCGCTCCCACTTGCATTGCAGCAAAGTGCCGGGGTTCGGTCGGGCGAGGCGCACCCAGGCTGGGGGATGAGGGCGTCATGCCAAGGACCCCAGCGGCGTTGGCGGGGGCGGCCAGCTCGGGACGGCGACGCTGTTACCTTCCGTGACCCCCAGCCCGGGCGGCA
>NW_025999897.1:4470733-4481964 GCF_001458135.2 Marmota marmota marmota | reverse complement strand
CGGCGAGGGAGTGGGTGGGGGGCCAGGGTGCTCCGGCTCACCGGCCGGCCAGAGCCAACTTGGGATAGACTCGGGTCCACGCCCTAAGGGGTTAATCCTTTTCTCATGTTACCGAGCGGCTTATAAGGAGGGGGAGGCCAAGCCTCCGCCTTATTGGGAGCCTTTTGGGGTTTATTCTCTTCCCTTCTAACTTGGTGAGTTGGTTTTATTATTTTACATGTTTAAAAGTTTGATTGTGGGGCATGGATTGTTTTTTAAAAATATATGTGTTGGGGCGGGGAGGCGGAGGAAACGACTTAACATTTTAGCATTTTGGAGAGATTTTTTTTCCGAAAAATATTCTGACAGTTGGGAATGTTCAGGGCCACCAGGATTACGCGCTCTTGCCAGTGTGGGCAGCTGAGAGTTGACTGTCCATGACCCTGCTATAGTTGGGGTCCGGGGAGATACCTGGCCGGGTCTTTGAGTGCCCCCCACCCCGGGTGAGGGGCTCCAGGCTGTTGGGGGAGTCAGGGGCGGCGGGCTCAGCCCGGCTGTGGATTTCCCGCATGAAGTTGCGTGCGCGTCGCTAGAGCGAAATGTCAGAGGTACCTTCCTTCCCCAGACTCGCGCGCGCACGCAGAGCGGCCACTGAGGCAGCGCGAGGAAAGTGGGTCTCCCGGTCTCCATCCCCGACACACCATCCCGCGGCCGCCCGCCCGTGTCTACCCCGGGGGAGGGCAGGGATCTCCCCCTGGAGCGCGGGTCCCACACCTGGACGTTCTGAACTGTCAGCGGCTGACGGCGGGTCCCGCGCAACTTCCAAGGTTCTCTTGGGCTGCCAACCGCNTCTGCTACCCTTTCCTCATCCTCTCACTATCCCCCCTCCCTCCCCTCCCCTCCCCTCTTCTCTCTCTACCCCCTCTACTGACCTTCATTTCTCCCCCTTGTATTATTTTTCCCTTTCCCCTCATTTCCTCTTGTATGTTCTTCTCCAGGCTGGTCTTTAAAAACACTGGAGGGTCCCCGTGCATTTGCTCAAGCTCTGCCTACATGCACGGCAGCCATCCTGCTTCCATCTAAAAAGCCTGCATTTTGAACTCTTCTCTGAACTGACCCTCAACTAGCACTCAGAAGGTCTATAATCCAATATGATGCCCTTAGGTCAAATCTTTTCTCAGCAAATTAAATCACAGTGAAGATCCCACGTAGATCAGATTTCCAAGCCTTAGCAGAATACTCATTTATTTATTTATATTTTCATTCTTGAATTTTTATTTATTTATTTACTTACTTATTTTGGTACCTGGGATTGAACCCAGGGAGGGCTTAACCACTGAATCACAACCTCAGTCCTTTTTTATTTTGAGATAGGATCTCACTAAATTGATTAGGGCCGAACTAAGTTGATGAGGCTGGCTTTAAACTTTTCGATCCTCCTCCCTCAGCCTCTCAAGTCCCTGGGATCACAGGTATGTGTCCCACGCCCAACCTTTTTATTTATTGGTATTAGAGATTGAACCCAAGGGCACTTAACCACAGCCCTATTCCAGCCCATATTTTTTATTATTATTTTTAAAACATTTGAGACAGGATCTCCCTAAGTTGCTTAGGGCCTCTCTAAGCTGCTGAGGCTGGCTTTGAACTTCCAATCCTCCTGCCTCAGACTCCTGAGCAGCTGAGATTACAGGAATGGTCCACCACACCCAGCCTCAATACCCATTGACTTAAGGGGACACCTTTTTCCCCCTACTTTTCTTTCTCTTTTTGAGACAAGGTCTTGCTAAGTTACCGAGGCTGACCCAGAATTTACAATCCTCCTGCCTCAGCCTTCAGAGGTGCTGGGATTATGGGAGAGTGCCACCACCCCAGCTCTTTTCTTCAAGGAGATACGTAGATAGCCAACTACCAGGAAATATTCCAAACTGCTTAGTACATTTTGTTATTCTGATTCCTTCAGAAGAACATTGGGGTGCAGGAAAGTTAACTTCTGGGAACCCGCACTTAGAATTGTAGAATTTACTGCTAGAAAATTGCCAGAGACTTGCCTAGTCTGCTTTTACAGATGATGAAATTTAGGGATGAAGTGATTTCAGCCAATTAAAGATTAACAGATATTCAACTACTGCCTGAAGGCTTGAAAAAAGATAAACCCCTGGGCCTTGCCTTCAAAGGACTTGGGAAGGATGGAGGGTAAGCTGGGGTCAGAGGCTATCAGAACTGCCTTTTCTTAGGACCGGAAGAGATCTGAGATCAAAATCTAGTTCAGTTTCTTCCTTTACCTGTTGGGGACACTGAATATCAAGAAGTGGTCCACTCAGCTTGCCTTGCCACTTATATCCATAGGAAGCCACCTAGTATTCCTTCCCATGGGGTAAACCACAAAACCAGACAGGTAACTTTCATATTCTAGAATTCACAGAGGCTTCCAAGTAACTAAGCTCAAAATTTAGGCCTCAGTTCTTCGTTGGCAGAGGCAGAGACAACTTGTAAAGCCAGTAAGCCTTTAGCTGAAATGAATGGAAGAAAGAAAAGGAGAAGAGTCTACGAGTTTATTCTATAATCGGGCACTTTTTCATACGTGACTCAGTTTTATAAGGAGGCATTGCATTTTGTTCAGTAAATGTTTAGTGAGCACCTATTATATACCAAATGATGTGTGGGGCACTGGAATTAGAAAGAGCAAGCTGATTACCTTGCAGGTGCCTGCTATGTGCAAAATGCAGGCATTATCACCTGGTAAGTTTTCAAAACCAGGTTATTCTGTTATGAGACAATGCTGTGGTCTTACCCTCAAAGCTAGACATAATAGGACATAGGATATTTCAGATGGTAAAGCCATAAACTTTTGGAGTAGGAGTAGATTCAGGGTGCCTTCTTATCTTTATGATGATCCCAGTAATAAGAAAGGAAAACTGTATCCTCCAAGAACCCAAGAATGTAGGTGAAACTTATATTTGGTTGTGGAGTTTGGTTTGGTCGGGTAGTGGGAACTGAACCCAGGGATGCTTTTATCACTGAGCCACATCCCCAGTCCTTGGTTTTTTTTTTGTTTTGTTTTTTGTTTTTTGTTTTTTTTTTTGGTTTTAGAGACAGGGTCCAGCTAAATCACTGTGGCTGGCCTTGAACTTGCAATCCTCCCGCCTCAGCCTACTGAGTCGCTGGGATCACAGGTGTGCACCACCACACGCAGCTTGAAGGTTATATTTGAATCTAGCCACAAAAGAGTAGCACAAACGTAAGGCAAGAGTTTAAAATAAATAAATAAAGGAACTGAATCCTGAAGGTAAACAGAAGTCAAAAGTTCAGTGTCTGCTAAGCAGCTATCATAGATCAGATATAACCAGTGCTCACCCATGTTTGCAATAACCATCTAGCATTTGCTCTTCCCTCTTAGCTCAGTTTGTGCTTGGGCCATGCACCAGGTTTGGCCTGAGAAATCAGTTGGTTACTAGAACTTAGTGCTAAATGCAAAAGTTTCAACTGGTTTTTTTTTTCTAGTTGTTGATAGACCTTTATTTTATTTATTCATATGCGGAGCTGAGAACCGAACCCAGTGCCTCACACATGCCAGGCAAGAGCACTACTGCTGAGCCCCAGCCCCAGCTTCAATTTTTAAAGCTCAAAAATGCTGCTTTGTAAGATAGCAGAATCCCTGGGAAGGTCAGGAGATTTGATTCTGGACCATTTTGATCAAGTCCTTTCACTCTCCAGGGCTTGGTTCTCTGAATTTTCAAAATGAGTTGGACAGTACAAAGATGAGCTCCAAACTCCCTTTAGCTTCAACATGCTGTAATTTTTGCACATGTGGTGGAGTACTGGGGATTGAACCCAGAGATGCTTAACCACTAAGCCATATCTCCAGTCCTTTTCATTTTTTATTTTGAGACAGGGTCTTGCTGTGTTGCTTAGGGCCTCACTAAGTTGCTGAGGCTGGCCTTGAACTTATGATCCTCCTGCCTCAGCCTCCCAAGTTGCTGGGATCATAGGTGTTCACCAGTATGCCCAGTTCCCAGTGTTTTTGTTCAAATTGATCCTGAGCTCTCCATTAAAACTGTAAGATACAGGGTGCAGTGGCCCACAACGGTAATTCCAGCAACTTGGAAGGCTGAGGCAGGAGGATTGCAGGTTCAAGGTTAGCCTCAGCAACTTAGCAAGGCCCTGTCTCAGAATTAAAAGGGCTGGAGATGTGGCTCAGTAATGGAGTATCCCTGGGTTCAATCCCTAGTACCAAAAGAAAAAAAAAAAAAAAGATTAGAATCTGGAACCCAACCATGCCAACATGACCTTGGATTTTGTAGCCACATGGTCCTGACAAGGAAACATGCTGAACTCTAGAAAGATGTGGCTGAATGGTTTTTAACTAGAGAGCATTTCATTCTCAAGGTTTCGTGTCATTATCAATAAATATTTTAGTCCATGGAGGCAGAAACCATCTGTCCATCTTTTCACTGTAGCGTTCTCACAGTGAAAGCAAAAGATTTTGGCACCCAATAATAGGTACTTCCTTGTTAAAATCAAAGCTGCGTAGGTCGGGAGCAGGGTAGCAGAGAGCGGAGCACTGGATTTTGTGAGCTTACAATTTAATTGAGGAAGTAAGATCAATACCTAAAAGTAAGTGATAGCCCCATCCCTTAAAGACACTGTCCCATGAAGAAGAGCGCCCCTGGAGGCGGCTGGTCAGAGGAAGCCTTAGGGGGAGAGGAGCCTGGATGGCCACAGGCTGGGTGGCTGCAGACCCCAGGGCCCGTTTTAACCGTGGCAGGTGAGTCGAGTCTTGGAACCAGAAGAAACTCAGCTCCCAAGACAGGCTGGGATCCAATGATGAGGGATATTGACCGTCCGCCTAATGAGTGGGTCTCATCCTCCAGCAAAAGGAAAGCCATTGGAAAAACAGCAGGGAAAAAAAAATGGCCGGATGATGCAGTATTTCCAAAGGTCCATCGAACCAGACAGACGCGGGGAGCCAGTTTAGAGGCTATTAAAGGAGCCGTGGGCTTCACAGGGGAAAGTTCAAACCTGCGGCCCTGTGCATGGGACCAAGGCCAAGGTCTTGACTGCCGCAGGCCCCCCACCGCCCTCTCCTTCCCCAGCACGCCCTCCCCAGGGCTGCTGTCACTCCTCTGCCCCAGCAGCCTCCTCTGGAAAGGCTAGCCAGGGCGGGCTGTTGTGAAAGCCCTTTGCTGGAGGGCTCCGGCCCACTTAGGTCAGTTGCTTCCTGTGTGGGAGAAGGACGGTGACGCTAGCTGTCATCCTGCATCTGGAGCGCTCTCACCGCCCGGCCACCTTTCCATTTGCCCTCAGGCATGACACAGCGTGCCCACACGGGCCTTTGCTGCAGAGAGCACAGGCTTCTTGAAGCATCTTACGCCCTATTTCACGCGTCCACGTATTTTAACAGTACCAGAGTGCAAAGAGTGGGCGCTGGGTCCTTGCCACGGACCAGGCTGCTAAGCGAATGGAGATGTGAAGCTCAGTCGGATTTTTCGTGCAGATGACTGATTTCTGCAGTCCTGGCGACTGAACCCAGGGGTGCTCTACCCTGTGCCACGTCCCCAGCCCCCCATTTTTTAATATTTTATTTTGAAATAGGATCTTGCTAACTTGCTGAGGCTGACTTCGAACTTGAAGTCCTCCTGACTCAGACTCCTGGGAAGCTGGGATGACAGGTGTGCGCCCCTGCACCCCAGCTTGCTGTTTCAGATTTTATGAAGTCAAGATTATTAGAACTTATGACCAGGAATCGCAAGCCTACTGCACAGCCGAGCTTATATCCTGTTATTTTTCAGTTGCCTGCATTACCGGGAAGACCTTTCCCTTAGCAATGCTTGCACCCTAAAAATTCACCTGTTCATAGCTCTATAATTAATTGTAAAGAATTCTCAAACTTGAGGTTGGTGGCCATTAAGAACTCTCATGGCCCTGGGTTCTTTATTATTATAAATATCATTAATTTTTAGTTGAGCTAAAAGATATACATATATAAAATATATAACATATAAAATATATCATTGCTTGAAAGTAAACGTAACTTCAAAGACTTTGCAGAATTCACATGCTAGAGTCCACTCAAGAAGACTCAGGTTAAACCCGCCTCCTCCCACACTGAACAGTGTCACCTCTTTCTTTGTGGTGTTACGGCCCAGGTCTGCTCGACCAGCGTTTGTTGCAGTTTGAATGGAAAGGCCTAGGGAGGTCAGGGGTAGCTGGTGCCCAGACAGGGCATTGCCCAGACAGGTTAATTAGTCACTGCATTCTCGAAGACTTGTCATGTGCTCTGAAACTGAGTAGCTAATACACCAAGTGGGGATCACCTTTAAGGAAAGAACGCGGAACAAACTGTCAGAAGACAGGATTTCCATAGTTTGGCCCATAGGTAGGTTCTGACCACATAGGTACAGCTACATGGGAGCCCAAATCAGAATCCGAATGTTGCTTAGTGAGTGCAAAATGGGAGCACGAAGACTTGGATGATCCCAATGGCCTGTGGCATCCAGCAGGACACATACGATGTCTCGAGCCATTGTCTTATGGAAGGTGCCAGATGAACTGTCAGTGTTGCCCCTTCGGCTTCCCTGTTTGAAGGTTCACTTCTTAGTTTTTTGATTTTGCAGTACTAGGGATTGAACCCAGGTTCAATCCTCAGCTCTAGGTTCAGTCCTCAGCCTTTTTATTTGAAATTTCAATCCTCAGCCTTTTTATTGAGGCAGCATCCTCAGCCCTTTTATTTTGAGACAGTCTCACCGAGTTGCCCAGGCTGGCCTCAAATTTGCAATCCTCCTGCCTCAGCCACCTCAAGTGGGCAAATGATAGATGTGCACCACTGGGCCTGGCTCCTAGGCCTAATTTCTAATGAGCATTCCTTAGGGCCAGCTCAGCCTGTCTCTGCCTCACTTGTCTTTAAGGTTAGCATCAGTACTGGGGCCACTCTGCTTTACTGGGCTCAGTGCTGCACACCTGTCATCCCAGCAACTCAAGAGCCATCACAACTCAGGAGGCAGGAGGATCACAATTTGGAGTCCAGCCTCAGCAAATTAGGGAGACCCTGTCTCAAAAAAAAAAACAAAAAAACACACCTGGGAATGTAGTTCAAAGATAGGTGGGCAGACAAATAGATATTAAATTGTCTAAAGATGATACAAACTGCATAATTTAAATATCCAACAACCTAAGAAATGTGGTGTCTCTTATCATTTGCTCAAGATCAGCCCTCCTGCTATTGCTGATCTAAATTTTTTTTTAAAAAACTTTTTATTTCAGGTTAAGAATGACCCAGATGAAATCAAAGCTTTGTTCCAGAGCCAATGTGTACACTCAAGTGCCTGACGGAGGATGGGGCTGGGCGGTAGCTGTTTCTTTTTTCTTCGTGGAAGTCTTTTCCTATGGTATCATCAAGACCTTCGGCGTCTTCTTTAATGACTTGATGAACAGTTTTGATGAATCCAACAGCACGATCTCATGGATAGTGTCAATATGTGTCTTCGTCTTAACGTTTACAGGTTAGTATGTCTTTCAGCCCAGCCACGATGTAAGCACCCGCCCCTTTCAATCTGCCTGACGATGTGACAGGAGCAGGTGTGTTTGTGATGTCCTGGGCCCTTTCTGGTTTCAATTAAGTAATAGTTTTCAGAGGGTCGGGATTGGCAAGAAACAAGAGGCATTTGATGAAAGCCTTCCTTATAGCTTAAGGATTCAGGAGTGCCCTTGAGGATCGCAGCGAAACCAGTTCTATGAAGATATGCACAGTCATTGTCTAAAGAAGAGGCATCCCAAATGCCTGACATTCAAAGCCCTGGTCTCATAAAAAACATGCTTTGAAAACAGGCTGGAAACATATACATGTGGCTACGTGCAGAAGAGAGGTGGGGGAGGGGTAAAAAGGTATACAGTGGGCCCTCCCTATGAAGGGGTTCCTCTCCCACAGATTCGATCAATTGCAGATTGAAAATGGTGTTTTGCAACCTGCAGCACCACGGCCTTAGGCCTGCCATGGTGGTGCCTGCTTTAAGCCTGCCCTGACTTCTATTCCCTAACAGATACAGTATAACAACTATATATGTGTTACGTACATTGTATCAGGTAACATAAGTAATCTAGAGGTGATTTCAAGTAAGGAGAATATATGCCTAGGTAAATATCATGCCATTTTTATGTAAGGGACTGGAGTATCCCTGGATTTTGGTGTCCTGGGGGTGGGGACGGGTCCTAAAACCATGCCCTATGGCTACCGAGGAACCACTGTAAGATCACAGTGTCCTAAAGAACACTGAATTCCAAATGCCTGATTCCCTAAAGGGCCTTAATGAGTCATCCTTGTGTAGTAGTCTCAGATCCAACAGCATAAAATAAATGGGGTTTTAGGATCATCGTTAACAGACTGCTTTTCACCAGGTCCTGCGTGGCCTCCTTGGACTTACATGCTAAGGCTGCTGCACTCATCTGTCCATCAGAGGCAATGCTGAGGCTTTCCTGAGAGGACAGAGCCGCAGGGTAGGGCTCCTGTCGGAGAGCCAGCCAGGCCAGCCTTACGCACGACTTCACCCTGATGTCCTTTCATTCAACCATTATGATCACTGAAGTTAAGCCTTTTAACCATAGTTCGGTTTTACCCATATAGTGTCTTAAAAGGCTGCCTTGTGGGTTTTTACCATCTGGAGAGAGCAGGAATCTCTGGTCTTGCTGGTCTTCATACCATCTCTTATTTATAAGTTTGATTAACTAGATCCTACTTTCATTTTTATTTTTATTATAATATCATCATTGCAATGACTAGGGATTGAGTCCAGGGCCTTGTGCATGCGAGACAAGCACTCTACCAACTAAGCTATATCCCCAGCTCATTTTAATTATTAAGACTTCCTTTCCAAACTGTGGAATGCTCACTTACTGAGGAAGATAATTTAAATAAATGAGAACCAAAATTTTACATTTTGATAATCTAAAGAAAATGAAAACATAAATGCTTAAATCTGAGCTCTTTAATAGGCAAAGCTAACAATGCAATCAACTCCAGTTAATACGACGATACCAGAAAGTCATTCTAAATAATATTCCAGCTGTCAAGACTTTGAGACAACATACCGGCTCAAAATGATGGCAGGGATTTCATCATTAGCTCTGTTCAATATTAATTTGCATGTTAACACCTAACGATAGATACACAGGACTAAGCCCAAGAAAACCGAGTCCCTTTTACCCACCCTTCTGTTCAGCACGTTCCTCTTTGACCAGGCTCTCAAAAGTTCACCTATCTCACTGTACTCAAGGCAATATTAAGTCGCATGGAACCAGGAAACTCATCTGCTAAACTGAAGGGTCCCAGGGGAGAAAGCCTATAGACCTGAGCACATGGTCCGTCAGCCACCCTGGAGTCACCTGCCCCATTGCTGGCCCTTTCCAGGTGTGAACTGAGTAGAGGGGGGAATGATCCAAGCAATCATAGGAAAAGCAGGTGTCTGCTTTTTGTTTTGTTTTGTTTTGTTTTGTTATAGTAGAGCTACAAGCCCAGCCCCTTTTATTTACTTTATTTTGAGACCCCCATTGGCCTCAAACTTGTGTTCCTCCTGCCTCAGTTACAAAGTTTTGCTGAGACCACAGGCATGTGTCACCTTAACCAGCAAGGGGAGACCACAATTTTTATAATAGAATAACATAAATGCATATTTAATTTTGGAGATGCTCATGGTAGGCTGAGATCTAAAAATATAGATATAAATTTCAAATATCTAAAAATAGAGATATAATCTAAAAAGATAGAGATATAAATTTTATCCTGTTATTCTGTGCTGAGGATCAAACACAGGGCCCCATGCATGCAAGGCAAGCTCTCTGCCCCAGGGCTACACCCCCAATCTCTCTGCCGTTTACTTTTTTTGGCACTGGGGGTTCAATCCAGGGGTACTCTACCACTGAGCTATATCCCCAACCCTATTTACTTATTATTTATTTGTTTGTTTATTGAGACAGTGTCCTAGTTGCCTGGGCTGTCCTCCAACGTGCAGTCTTCCTGCCTCAGCCTCCTGAGTAACTGGGATCACAGGTGTGCACGCCCACACCCGGCTATACCTTGGATTTCTCTTTAAAGAGCCCAGAAAATCTTGTTTCATTTGAACAAATTCTAAAATAATTTTTGAACTGGCCTCAGTCGCCACCACATGAAATGTAGTGTGTGTTTGACATCCTCGCTCCCTGTTCAAAACTGGGGGGCGGGGGTAGGAATCTCCCTGGAGCCGACACTCCAGCCTCCAGGAATAAACGGGTCATTTGGGGTCATTCTGATGTTGTTGTCCCTTTCCTGCAGCTCCCCTGTCCACCATCCTGAGCAACCGCTTTGGACACCGGCTGGTGGTGATGGCAGGAGGGCTGCTGGTCAGCACCGGGATGGTGGCCGCCTCCTTCTCCCAGAAGGTTTACCACATGTACATCACCATCGGGCTCATCTCGGGTGAGTGTCCCCAGCTCAGATGTTCAGAGACACCTAGTCTGAAGGACAAGGAAGGGCGGGAAGACATGAAGCCCAAATCCTCTTTTTCCTCTCTCTAGTTCTTTAATATTAATAACAGTTGGGATCAGGGGTCTTGAGGTTTCCCGCCCCCGTGTAGACTGCAGGGGCCAGGGAAGCTTATTTTCAAGTGCCCCAGAGGTTTTGTTTCTTCTTCTTTTAATATTTACCAGCGATGAAGATCAGCTGCTCTTTTGCTCTAGTATGCAACCAAGACGTCATTTCACAACCCAAGACTTCCAAAAGGAGTGCAGACCTTGCTCCTGACTGATCTGAGGTGGCTAGTTCAATCTGCATACTTCCGTGGTTTCATGTTTACCCCTGCCAAAAGACATATTTATTTCCCAATATAAATCCTAGTTTTTATTGCTCCTAACTTCCCCAAACAACTATGAACAGCTTTATTAATTTATTAATAACCTTATTAATTTTCCAGTGCTGGGGATCACACTCAGAGCCTTGTGCATGCCACGGAGCTGCATCGCCAGCCCTCTGTATTGTCTGAGATAGGATCTCACTGACTTGCCCAGGCTGACCTCAAATTTGACAACTTTCCTGCCTCACCCTCCCAAGTACTTAGGATTACAGAATGTGCCGATGCCCAATGCACCCAGCTTCTCTCGACTTTTAATAAACCCACTTTTCTTTGCTACGATACCTTTCTCCAGGATGAATTACAGGGCTCGCAGAACACTTCTTATTCTAAAAACCTACACACAGAAACCCTCAATCTTTTCTTCCTTCCCACCCT
>NW_025999897.1:4444030-4470713 GCF_001458135.2 Marmota marmota marmota | reverse complement strand
CACCCCCCAGTACTGGGGATTGAACCAAGGGGCGCTGTACCACTGAGTTACATCCCCAGCCCTCTTTACTTTGAGACAGTTGCTGAGGCTGGCCTCGACATGTGATCTCCTGCCTCGGCCTCCCGAGGTGCCGGATTACAGGTGTGCACCATCACACCCTGCGGAGCCCTGTGTCTCTGGACACACCCTTCAGGGTCCGTCAGTGCGTGGCTCTCACGGCTCCTTCTCTCCCTCACAGGTCTGGGCTACTGCTTTAGCTTTCTGCCCACCGTCACCATTCTGTCACAATACTTTGACAAAAGACGCTCAGTAGTCACCGCTGTCGCTTCTACGGGAGAATGTTTCGCCGTGTTTGCTTTTGCACCAGGTAGGTGATGGCAGCTGTCTTGTGGAAGGGGGGAGCCACTCTGAATATCAGGTCGGAGAGAATTTATGTCAGTAGGAAGCTACACATTCCATGATAAGGCTTTTTCTTGAAATATGCAAAATCGTTCCAAAATAATTTCGTGATTTGTATATTTTATTTCTGTTACTTTTCGAATGTGGATTTAAGTCATGCTAGTGAAGTCCGTTTTATGTGTATATGGATAATCTCACAGCAAAAATATCACCCTTTGTTTCCCTAATTCAATGTCCACATGTGAATTACAAGAAAACTAAAGCAGTAGGCAGGTAACTGTGGAGTCTAGGATGCGTCCTTTCCCAGTTCATGACGATCCTGCCCGCGGACTGCACTTGGCGGGTAGGAGACACAGGCAGGAGCCTTTAGGAGTGACATGTCCCAATGCTGGAGCTTCCAGATGGTTCTGAGAGCTGACTGCATGTGTGCTGTCACAGGTCCAGAGAGCGAGAGGCACGTTAACTGGGGGGACCGAGTGGGGGGCCACTGCAGTATTGGTTTTCCACTTTGCTGTCGGTTTAGAAATTTTCCAAATGAAATGTTGAGGGGAGAAACCATCAGGGGACTGTGAGTGTCTGAGGGTGGAGACAGTCCTGCTCAGCCTTGTGTCCTGGTACTGGGCACATCCCTGGCCCCTTGTGGGCACTCAAGAAATGGTGCACGGAGAAAGGGAAATTGGACCAGTTATTGCCAGATGGGGACAGAGCTCGAAGCTCGACGCTCCTTGGCAAGTCTAAGCCTTCCCTGTTAATGGGAGGAACCATAGGTCTGAGATAAAGGCCACATCCCAGCCCTTTTTATTTTTTGATTTTGAGACAGGGTCTCACTGAGTTGTTTAGGACCTCGCTGAGTTGCTGAAGCTGGCTTCAAGCTTGCCATCCTCCTGCCTCAGCCTCCTGCGGATTACAGGCGGGCACCACCACACGCAATTTATTTTTTATTTAATCCACTACTCCTAAGGACTGAATGAGTGGGTGTGCAAGGATACGTAAGGCTCCGTGATTGGTGAATTCTGTTTGTAAGAGGCCAGAGAATAAATTGTTTAGGCTTTGTGGATTATACAGTCTCTGCCACAACTCCTAGAATGTGTTTTGACATATCATCCATACATGGAGTGTAACTTCCTGTTCTTGTGGTTGTACATGATGGGGAGCCACACTGGTTGTGAATTCACATTCGAATGTAGGAAAGTTATGTCCAGTTCATTCTGTCTTTCCCATTCCCATCCCCCATCCTTTCTCCCATTTCTATCCTCCCTCTCTTCCCCCCATTCTCCCCTGTCCACTCCCGGTGAACCTCCACTCCACTGCCCCTAGTGTGAGTCACTATTCACATATCAGAGGGAACATTCAGCCTTTGTTTTTTTTTTTTTTTTTTTTGGGGGGGGGGGGGATTCGCTTATTTCATTTAGCAAGATATTATCCAGTTCCATCCATTTACTGGCAAATGCCATAATTGCATTCTTCTTTATGGCTGATTAATATTCCATTGTGTATATGTACTACATTTTCTTTATCCATTCAACCATTGAAGAACTCCTAGGTTGCTCCCATAGCTTAGCTATTGTGAATTGAGCTGCTATAAACATTGATGTGACTGATTTTAAGTCCTTTGGGTATATGCCATAGAGTGGGATCACTGGGTCAAATAGTAGCTCCATTCCAAGTTTTCTGGGGACTCTCCATACTGCTTTCCAGAGTGTTACCCCAATTTGCAGTCCCACCGGCAGTGTATGAGTGAACGTTTTCCTCACATCCCTGTCAACATTGTTACTTGTATTCTTGATAATTGCCATTCTGACCGAAGTGAGATGAAAATCTCAGTGTAGTTTCAATTTGCATTTCTCTACTGCTAGTGACGTTGTCATATATTTGTTGACCATCATATTTCTTGAAGTGTCTGTTCATTTCCTTTGCCCGTTTGTTGATTGAGTTATCTGTTTGGTTGAAATTTTTTGAGTTTTTTTTTTTTTTTAATTATTTTTTAGTTGTGGTCGGACAAAATACCTTTATTTTATTTATTTTTATGTGGTGCTGAGATCAAACCCAGGGCCCTGCACATGCTAGGCAAGTGCTCTACCTCTGAGCCACAACCCCAGCCTCTTGAGTTCTTTATATAACCTGGAGAATAATGTTATGTCTGAGGTGCAGGTGGCAAAGATTTTTCTCCCATTCTGTAGGCTCTCTCTTCCTATTCTTGATTGTTTCTTTTGCTGTGAAGAAGCTTTTAGTTTGATACAATTCTATTTATTGATTCTTGATTTTACTTCTTACACTTTAGGAAGAATTTGGTTCCTGAGCCGACACGACAAGAGATTTGGTCCTACTTTTTCTTCTAATAGGCCGAGGGTCTGTGGTCCAATGCCTAGGTCCTTGATCTACGTTGTGTTGAGTTTTGTGCTGAGAGATGTGGGCCTAATTTAATTTTATTACATATGGATTTCTAATTTTCCCAGCACCATTTGTTGAAGAGGTTGTCTTCTCCAATATGCATTTAAGGCAGCTTTGCCTAGTATGGGATAACTGTATTTATGTGCGTTTCTCTCTGTGTCTTCTGTTCTGTTCCATTGGTCTTCATGTCTGTTTTGGTGCCAATACCGTGCTGAATGGATGTTTAAGTTACTCTAGCTCTGTAGTATAATTTAAGGTCTGTTCTCATGATGCCTCCTATTTCACTTTTCTCACTGAGGATTGCTTTGGCTATTCGGGGCCTCTTATTTTTCCAAATGAATTTCATGACTGCTTTTTCTATTTCTATGAAGAACATCATTTTGGAATTTTAATAGGAATTGCATTAAAATCTGTACAATGCTTTTGGTAATGTGGCCATTCTGACAATATTAATTCTGCCTATCCAAGAACAAGGGAGATCTTTCCATCTTCTAAGGTCTTCTTCAATTTCCTTCTTCAGTGTTCTGTAGTTTTCATTGTAGAGGTCTTTCACCTCTTTTGTTAGATTTAGTCCCAAATATTTTACTTTCTTTGAGGCCATCGTGAATGGGATAGTTTTCCTAACTTCTCTTTCAGTTAATTCATCACTGTTATATAGGAATGCAATTGATTTATGGATGTTAATTTTGTATCCTGCTACTTTGCTGAATTCATTTATGATTTCTAGAAGTTTTCTGGTGGAGTTTTTGGGTCTTCTAAATATAGAATCATGTCGTCAGCAAATAGGGATAGTCTGAATTCTTTTCCTATTTGTATCCTGCTAATTTCTTTCTTCTAATTGCTCAGGCTAGAGTTTCCAGGACTATGTTGAATAGAAGTGGTGCAAGAGGCAATCCCTGTCTTGTTCCAGTTTTTAGAGGGAATGCTTTCAATTTCTCTCCATAGAATGATGTTGGCCTTGGGTTTAGCATATATAGCATTTACAATGGTGAGGTGTGTTCCTACTATCCCTAGTTTTTCTAGTGTTTTGAACGTGAATGGATGTTGTATTTTGTCAAATGCTTTTTCTGCATCTATTGAAATAATCATGTGATTCTTTAAGTCAATTGATGTGATGAATTACATTTATTGATTTCTGTATGTGAACCAACCTTGCATCCCTGGGATGAACCCCACTTGATCATGGTGCACTATCTTTTCAATGTCTTTATATGCGATTTATATTTTATTAAGAATTTTACATCTATTTTCATCAGGGATGTTGGTCTGAAATCTTCTTTCCTTGATGTCTTTATCTAGTTTCTCATTAGTTCAGGGTGATACTGCTTTCATAGAATGAGTTTGGAAGGTTTCCCTCTTTTTCTCATTCATGGAATAACTGGAGGGTTAGGGTTGGCGTTAATTCTTCTTTGAAGGTCTGGTAGAACTCGGCTGAGAATCCGTCTGGTCCTGGGCTTTTCTTTCTTGGTAGGCTTTTGATGGTGTCTTCAGTTTCATCAACTGAAATTCATCTGTTGAAATTTTCTATGTCCTCCTGATTCAATTTGGGTCATGTGTCTCTAGAAATTTGTCAGTATCGTCAAGATTTTTTATAAATTTTCAAAATGGGTTCTGATTATTATCTGTATTTCAGTAGTGTCCCCTGTGATATTTCCTTTTCATCACAAATTTTAGTAATTTGAGTTTTCTTTTTCTTTGTTAACTTAGCTAAGGGACTATCCATTTTATTGATTTTTTTTTTTCCAAAGAACAAACTTTTTGTTGGGTTTTTTTGTTTTATTGTTTCCTTTGTTTCAATTTCATTGATTTCAGCTCTGATTTTAATTACTTCCCATCTTCTGCTTTTGGTGTTGATTTGTTCTTCTTTTTTTAGGGCTTTGAGATGTAATGTTAGGTTATTTGTTTGTTGACTGTCTATCGTTTTAATGAATGCAGCGAGTTTTCCTCTTAGCACTGCCTCTTAGACTGTCTTAGAGATTTTGATGTCATATCACTATTCTCATTTACCCCTAAGTATTTTTTTTTTATTATTTCATTCCTGATTTCTACTCTCTGTTCGTCATTCAATAGAGTATTATTTAGTCTCTGGGTGTTAGCAGAGCTTCTATTTTTTATTTTATCATTGATTTCTAATTTCCTTACATTATGACCAGATAGGATAGGGTGCCAGGTATTAGCTCTATTTTGGGGGGGGGGGAGGGTCCTTATTTCACTTCTCGCATCTCCCTAGAAAACGGCACCTTCCAAAGATCATCTGGAGCCTGGGCTGAACATTTTTATACGTAAGAACTATGATGCACATTCTCCTTATTGATTCATTAAACAAACCAAAACCTAGTCCGTATCCGTGCTCTCCTGGGTCTGGAGCCCCTCACTGACCTCGGGTTTTCTCTCCTTTCTTCGCTGCTGCCTCTGAAGCCATCACGGCTCTCAAGGAGCACATCGGCTGGAGACACAGCCTCCTGTTCGTGGGCCTCCTGCAGCTGAACATCGTCGTCTGCGGGGCACTGCTGAGACCCATCATTATCAGAGGGCCAGTGTCACCGAAAACAGTCACCCACGAAAGCCGGAAAGAAGTACAATATATGCTTGAAAATGAGAAAACCAGAACCTCAATAGACTCCATTGACTCAGGAGTAGAACTAACTACCTCACCCAAAAATGTGCCTAGTCACACGAACCCAGAACTGGAACCCAGGACTGACCTGCAGCAGACCCTGGTGAAGGCTGGCTCCAAGCCAGGGGACCAGAAAGCCCCGCTGTTAGACTTCTCGATTTTGAAAGAGAAGAGTTTTATCTGTTACGCGTTATTCGGTCTCTTTGCCACCCTGGGGTTCTTTGCCCCTTCCCTGTACATCATTCCTTTGGGCATCAGCCTGGGCATTGACCCAGATCGTGCGGCGTTTTTATTATCGACAATGGCGATTGCTGAAGTTTTTGGTCGGATCGGAGCTGGGTTTGCCCTCAACCGAGAGCCCATCCGCAAGATCTACATTGAGCTCATCTGCGTCATCCTGCTGACCATGTCCCTGTTCGCCTTCACCTTTGCTACTGAATTCTGGGGCCTCATGTCCTGTAGCATATTTTTTGGGTTCATGGTTGGAACTATAGGGGGGACCCACATTCCGATGCTTGCCGAAGATGACGTGGTGGGGATTGAGAAGATCTCTTCTGCCGCCGGAGTCTATGTCTTCATCCAGAGCATCGCAGGGCTGGCAGGCCCACCCCTAGCAGGTAACTTACACCCAGGGCACACACCCTGGTCTACCTCCCCCTGGTTGGTCGTGAGCTTCCTGTTCAAATCATAACTTTAAAATCTACTTCCACTGGGACACTTTTGCTGAATGTTGGAGCTGCCAGGTGTCTGGGACCTGAGCACATTGCAACACTCTGCACACACCTGAGCGATCAGGGCAGAGTACCCCTGCAGGAGGTTACACGTCCAGTTCATATCTTAGATCTGATGTGATGTGTCCTTAAAATTGTCGTGATTAGAAATCTTGCCCTGTTGAAAGGTACGAAAGGGAACGCCAGTAAAAACAATGCAGCTCTTTCCGACATTATCACTTTCTCAAAGAAACACGCACGTACCTGTCCCCACGATTCAGACTCTCTATGGGGGCAGACGGAGCCCATGACGAACAGCTTAGCAATTTGTATTTTCAGGTGCTAAGTGTGCCGTGGGTTCGATTTATTTTTTCCCCTCCAATCCAGCATTAGAAAAAAACAAAAGAATAGTGTGTGCACGAGCAGATATTCTAACAACAGATCCCATCGTTACGTGCAGCTACGATGCACCAATCAATGATTGGGGTGGGGGAGAGGAAGGGAGGCACTGAGAAGGCGTCTGGGTGGAGGTGCACAGCGTCACAGTGCCACTGCTCTCTTGCAGGTCTGCTGGTGGACCAGAGCAGGATCTACAGCAGGGCCTTCTACTCCTGTGCAGCAGGCATGTCCATAGCTGCAGTGTGCCTCGCCCTGGTGAGACCATGCAAAAGGGGACTGTGCCAGCCTGGGCACTCAGAAGAAGCGCAGGCTGAGCCCCAACGGGGGAAGGCGTTACAAGACATACCCGAAGACTTTCTGGAAATGGATCTTGGGAAAAACGAGCAAAGAACTCAAGTGAAAGTAGAGCCAGTGTAACAGGTTTTCCTGTAACAGCAGCGGCCATGTTGGCTGGGAAGGGGGTGCTGCAAGGACCACAGGGAGGTAGGGGAGCTGACACCCCCCTTCAGACCTGCATTTTAAAGGGAATGTGTATGCAAACAGCACTACCAACATTTTTTTCTTTTTGCCCTAAATTTTCCTTTTTGCTTATTTTTTTAAGCCAAAACAAAAATAACCAAACTCTCTTCTGTGTATAAATCTGGTTGTATTCAGTAGCAATACAAACTCATAGAAGAACTCTGGTTCTGATCCAGTATTAAAAGAGTGACAATGAATTGGCCAAGTGGTTGGAAGAGCATTCACATGTGATAAACCACTATCTTCTAAAATGACTTCTAGCCCAGGTCATTGAAATGAAATTGCCTATCCCCGCCCCCGCCCAGAAAAAAAAAAAATCTTGAATCATTTAAAAGATTTCTGATTTTTCAGAAAGACAAGTAAATTGTTTTTAAAAAGAAGCTGAAAAATACTGAGGTGTCCATTAACAAATTATGGCCTCTGGCTTTCCAAATACTGCACGGAAATGAAATATAGTTTAAGACCAAACATCTGATCAATAAGCAGAAAATTTTAAATATATAACTTGAATGTCATAAATGTGAAGACGACCACTTCTTTTTATGGCCAGTCATCACCAAAAGTATTTCAATACAGAAGATATGGAATTGCATTCAAAAATGTATTTCCTGTTGCTTTTAATTATTCAGAAATATGTGATTATAATGTCTTTAATTTAAACCACTATTTATTATTAAGTTATTCTAGGATGATTAATCAAAAGAAATAAAACATAATCCGAGACATCAACGGCATTTTTACCTCCTTCCCGCAATCCTTTAAATGCCTCAATAAGTACTTCTTGTCTTATAAAGTTACTCTCATACAAGGCCAAATTGCAATGATCCTTCAATTTGATTAAAGGTAGCGTGTGCTATGTAAAGGGGGAAAATAATGGAGAGCAAATCGCCTTAGCTTTTAAAAGATGATTTCTTTGATCACCTAAGAATACTTGAGGATCTTCTTTGATCAAAATTATAGTTCACTGAATCGTTGAAGCATTTCTGATTTTGTCAAACCTTTACTGTTGAAGCATTTCTGTATTTCATTGGGGAGTAGCAGAGACATTTATGTTACCATCACAAGTTACAAGGTAGAACTCTCGTCTGACCTAGAACTCGATTGTGGCCATTATTGTTTTGGAGTCACACTACATGTATAGTCTTTCTCATTTTAGCAGTTTTCATCAAGAAGATAAGAGGTGGCCTGTTTCCTCACCTGTTTTACTGAACCTCACCCTCCAGGTGGTGATCAGTGCTTGCTGCTCCATCTTTATTCATCTTACTGTTAATTTATGACAACTCAGGGGGAAAAAAATATAACAAGCCTAGTTTGGTTCCAGGTACACACAAGCTTGAATATTTCTGTGCACTGAGATGAAAGTGACATAGTTCATCACCACCGACTACATTTTGTACAGCATTTTATCAGCCATAGAAATAGGACAATCGGTAAAACTTTGGGGAGGGCAAGGGAGGAAATGACAAAGCGTCTGTCCAAAACAGACACACCTAAAACAAGGTGGATGTAGCACACGTCTGCCACGGCTCGGGAAGACTCTGAGCCCGGGGCAGGTTTGTAGACCTACATGACTTCAGCACTTTACAACATATTTTGTACTATGAATGTTCAACACAATTTAATATTTATAACTGATTTTTGAGGGATCTGCTCTGTGTCCATTCTGTTAACTGCATGAGAAAAAAAAATATGTATGCCAATTTCAGTATGTCAATTATCAAGATTTTAAATGTTTGGAAGAAAATAAAAAGATTGCTGATTTGTTCTGTATTAGTGACATTCTGGTACTTCTAGATTTGCAATAAATTTATGGCTTTTTATTTAAAGAGACTGATTTTCTTCTGTGGTAAAGTTTTTCAATATAATATTCATTATACACAATGAAAAGTTATAAAAGCTCAAGGACATTCATTTCAAATGAATAATTTTTTAAATTTTTCTGTAAAATCTTTTAGCCCTACAGGAGACACATAAAGGTTCCTAGGAGTATCTATTGAGCTTTTCTTTTTCTGTTATTAAACACAGGACAAGCCAGGCACAGTGGCACACATCTATAATCCCAGCTACTTGTGAGGCTAAGGCAGGAGGATCATAAGTTTGAGGCCAGCCTCAGCAACTTAGCAAGACCCTGTCTAAAAATTAAAAAGGGCTGAGGATATAGCTCAGTGATAGAGCACTCCTAGGCTCAATCTCTAGTAATGCAGAAATAAAATTTAAAAATCAGGGCAATTTTATTTTTATTGGATCTTTCCTATAAATAATTTTTAAAGTAATTAAATTAAAAATAACTGCAGGGCTGAGGATATAGCTCAGTTGGTAGAGTGCTTGCCTCACATGCACAAGGCCCTGGGTTCAATCCCCAGCACCATCAAAAAAATTTAAAAAAAAAAAAAAAACTTATTTTATGGGGCTGGGGATGTGGCTCCAGCGGTAATGCGCTCGCGGGACACTGAGTTTGATCCTCAGCACCACATAAAAATAAAGATGTTGTGTCCACCGAAAACTGAAAAATAAATATTAAAAAATTCTCTCTCTCTCTCTCAAAAAATAAAAATAAAAACTGCAAATAATTTTAAGGCAAGTATTCATTAATGCATAACAAGAGAGGGAAATAAAATGTTACAATATAATCAAGTGAAGAGTCCTATTTTGAGCTAAGAACTGAAATGTGAATAAAAGGAATGGCTGAACACTTTTTGATGTTGTTGTTGTTCTGGGGAGTGAACTCAGCAATGTCTAACTGCTGGGCTACATCCCCATCCATTTTGATTTTGAGACAGAGTTTTGCTAAGTTGCTTAGGGCCTTGCTAAGTTGCTGAGGCTGGCCTTAAACTTTCCATCCTCCTGCTTCAGCCTCCGAAGATCCTGGGATTACAGGAGTGCACCACCAAGCCTGGTACCTGAACTTAATTTTTAATAAAAAATGAGGAACTTGGAATGGAGATTGGTGGTGCAGTGCTTGCCTATTGTGTACCAGGCCCTGCGTTCCATTCCCAAAACATATGAAGGAAATGATATGATTCCCAAATTAAATAAGCCTGTCAAAAGTAAGAAAGGCAATGGATCCCAAGTTCAAGGCCAGTCTGAGCAACTTAGCCAGTCAGTCTCAAGAAGGTCTCAGTGGTTGAGTGTCCCTGGCTTCAATCCCTAGTACTGCCAAAAAGAAAAAGTACGGAAGGCAAATAGTTAAGACTATTGTAAGAGTTTACATCTTAAATGTCCCCCCAAGGCCAAGTTCTGAAGCCTTGGTTGGCAGCCTGTGGCCCCACGGGAGAGTGAAGGCGTGGGGCCTATCGGAGGAAGTTAGGTCACTGGGCCATGCCCTTCAAGAGGGCCTTGGGACCCTGACCCCTCCCTCTCTGCCTCCCTGTGTGTGTCTCTCCTTCCTGGCCACCAGCAGGTGAGTGGCTTTGATGTTCCCCTTCAGCACAGGCTCAGAGCAACAAGTCTAGGCAACCACAGACAGGAAACTGGAACTATGAGCCAAAATAAATCTTTCCTCCTTTTTAAAATATTTATATCAGGTAGTTTGTCACAGCAATAGAAAGCTAACACAACTATCTAAACTCAGTTATAGAATGGTCCTAACAATGTTTATTTTTTGTTTTGGGTTGAACCCAGGGGTACTCTGCCACTGAGCCACACCTCCAGTCCTTTTTAGTCCTAAGACAAGATCTTGCTAAATTGGTGAGGCTGGCCTCAAACTTGCGATCCTTCTGCCCCAGCCTCCTGAGTTGCTGGGATTACAGGCAAGGCTTTTCTAACCCCTGAGTAAATAGCACAGACTTTCCATGCCAGGGGCTGACAATCTTTATCTACGAAGTTCCAGACAGTGAACAGTCACGGCTTTCTGGATCATAAGGTCTCTGTCGAAACTATTCAACGCAGCTGTTGTAGGTCAAAGGCAGCCGCAGACAATATATAAATGAATGAGTGTGGCTATGTTTCAATAAAACTTTATTATGCTGAAATCTGAATTTTATATGAACTGTCCCACATGATATATTCTTTTGATTTTTTTTTCAATCACATAAAAATGTTAAAGTCATTATTAGTTTGAGGGCTATTTTAAAAATAGGTGGTGGACTGGTTTTGGCCTGTTGTCAATAATTTCTGATCTTTGCTCCAAGCCAGTAGCACCATTGTGAAAAATAACAATCTTGATTGATAGGAAAGGATCACTGTGGTCAAAGTCATTCTTAGATCCCAAGGACAGGAAAGATGAGCCAGCTGAAACTCATTCATGAAATAACTATCAGTTTTTATATCCATGATGAAAGAGATTCTGTCTTAAGCCTGTTAACTTCATAATGTTTCAGTATTAACGTAGATGGTTTCCCTCCCCAAAAGTAAAATTATTCCAGTTGTAAAAATGAGTTATGATCATATGTCCTGTTAAGATAAATGCATCTTTAACTGAAATGATACTTCTGAATCTCTTAACAAACTCATCGATTCTATGCTCCAATACTGTCTTATGTAGTTTTCGTGCATTTATTTGCCTTGCCTTTACCTTAATCCCAAGGGATAAAACAGAAAATTCATTCTACATCCAGCTTTCAATGGCCCAGATTCAAGTCACCTGAAGGTATTTATTACCTGTAGATATTCATTCTCTGCTTCAAATATTCTAACTTAAAATCACCATGATCTGTTGTTTTTTGTTTTGATTGTGTTTTTCCAGTACTGAGACTTGAACCCAGGACCTGGTGCATGCTCTGCAAATGCTCTAACACTAAGCTCATTCACAGCTCTTTTTATTTTGAGATAGGGTCTTGCTAAGTTGCCTGGGCTGGTCTTGAACTTGTGATTCTCCTGCCTCAGTCTCATGAGTAGCTGGGATTATAGGCTTAGACCACGACACCCAGATATCATGATCCTTATTTTTAAGTAAAAGGGATCTAGAGTTCAGAAGTCATGGGCTTCAAACTTTTAAATGGTTATGAACATTACTGAACACAGTCAACTTAAAGACAATTCAGACATGTTATGCGCTAAAAGACCACTCCTACAAGTAGACATTGCATTGAGAAAAGAGAAGCTGTCCCTGTCTTCAGATCTGTCTTGGATGCAGATATGTGTCCTAAGCCACGGCAAGCACATCCGACCGGTGGGCCCTCCTCTACAAATGACGAAGGAGAATGGGTCCCCCTGGTGTCCAGTCTTTATAACGTCTCTAAGGGCACAGAGAACTAGCAACTTTGCTATCTACTCATGCAAAAACTCTCACACTCAACTCAAATTTCCTTCAGCGCCTATTTTCCTAGAGGACAAATTAGACAACAAGGCTGATATCCATAACGCTTCGCCAAAGATTATTGAGAGAAAACACAAACTGTGGCTCTGTATTTATATCATTGACACACCTTCCCAGTAACAAGAAAACAACAAGCATGCCGGCCGCCCGAGCCACCTACCCTGGAATCCAGCCGGAGCTTTAAGCATCTCCTCCACAGCCTTAGTCCCCGGCTTTGCCCCTGAGCTCCAGCCTTGTAGGTGCCCACGTGGCAGCACATGGAAATCAACCAGGCACCTCCAGTGTAAAATGTCCCCAGGGGAACTCTGGATCTTCCTCCTCCAACCCCCGGCTCCTCGCCAAACCCCATCAGCTTGCCTTTCTAAATATATCCAGAACCTGAATGCTTCAGCAGACTCCATCACACCCTTGATCTAAGCCAATATCGTCTTAACTGGATTGTTACCATCATCTTCTAGCTTGTTTGCCAGTTTCCATTCCTGCTACCCACAACCCAGACTTAATTTCCCATATAGCAGCCATGATAATCCTTTTAAATCACAAGTTAGACATTGGTCTTTTTTTTTTTTTTTTTTTTTTGTCGTGCTGGGAATTGAACCCAGGCCTTGTGCATGCAAGGCAAGCACTCTACCGACTGAACCATATCCCCAGCCCCAGACATCGGTCCTTAAGGAAGGGCACTGGATGAACTCCCAATGCCAGTACTTCCCCCTGCCCTCCAAATATGCTAAGCCTCAGGCCACACCACTTGAGGTTCCCTTTGCCTGATATACCCTCACTTAGAGGTGTATGTGGTGTAACCTTTTAATTTGGTCACCTCCAAATGTCTCCTACCTACGAAGGCATTCCTGATTATCCTATCCAAAATAGTATGTTTCTATTCTTTGACATAAAAGTAGTTGTTTATTCCTTGATTATCTGTTTCTTCCACTAATACATTAGGATCACAGTTTTTCATTTTTGTTTTGTTTTTGTACTGGGGAATGAACCCAGGGACACTTAACCACTGAGCCACATTCCTGACCTGTTTTATTTTTTATTTTGAGAAAGGATCTTGCTAAGTTGCTTAGGGCCTTGCTAAATTGCTGAAACTGGCTTCAATTCTGCAATCCTTCTGCCTCAGCCTCCCAAGATGCAGGGACTACAGGCATGCACCACCTGCTGGCAGGACAGCAGATTTTTATTCATTGTTATATATCCTCAAGGTTTTGAATAGGGCCTAACACGTGGCAGGTGATGTTCCATAAATATTACTGAAAAAATATGTAAATGAATGAATGAGCTCATTATTTTTCATTGACTTTTTTTCCCCTCTTGAGAAAAAAACCTGGTATCTATTTACAAATAAAGCTCAAGAGAGCCCAGTGTGCTACAAAAAAGGTAGAGGACATTAGGACACTGAAGCACTATGCTCAGAGCCCACTGGTCCAGCAGCTGAGGAGAGGTCTCAAGGTACCCAGCAGGAGTGTCCTATGTGGCTGTATCAGCTTGAGCGGAAAAAACTCATCCATGAGCAGAAATTAACAGTAGGTTAAATATGCAAATGGAGGGCTATTGTCCATGTGGATTCTGTTTTAACCACCTGTTTTCCAGAAGATTTTGAATATATATATTTTTTATTTTTGACATATATAATTACACATATGTGTGATTACACATATTTATGGGGTACAATGTGACATTACATGTATCCAATGTTTACTGATAAGATCAGGGTAACTGGCATATCATCCCATTTATCATTTTTTTGTTGGAAACATTCAAAATTCTCTATGCTATATGGAAATACACTTTTTAAAAAATTCTTACTGGGGATAGAGCCCAGGGCCTCATGCATGCTAGTTAAGTACTCTACCCCTGATTTACATCCCCAGTCCATATTGACATTATTTTATAATCCTTTAATGCCTCAACTACTGATAACAACTGCTTTTCTAAACAGTGTACCTTTTTTTCTTGTGTGTGTGTGTGTGTGTGTGTGTGTGCGCGCGCGCGTGCGCGCGCACCGGCAGAGGCTCCAAGGCAAAGAGTACGTGGACTGATTTCTCTGACTTTGAGCAACCCCAGATGGCCCCACTTGAATAGAAAAGAAGTTGATCTCCTTATATCAACTTCAAGAAGATTAACATTAAACAGGTATGAGAGGTGGGAGGGAAAGGGAGAGAGAAGGGAAACTGCATGGAAATGGAAGGAGACCCTCAGGGTTATACAAAAGTTACATACAAGAGGAAGTGAGGGGAAAGGGAAAAATAATACAAGGGGGACAAATGAATGACAGTAGAGGGGGCAGAGAGAGAAGAGGGGAGGGGAGGGGAGGGGAGGGGGGATAGTAGAGGATAGGAAAGGCAGCAGAACACAACAGACACTAGTATGGCAATATGTAAATCAATGGATGTGTAACTGATGTGATTCTGCAATCTGTATATGGGGTAAAAATGGGAGCTCATAACCCACTTGAATCAAAGTGTGAAATATGATATATCAAGAACTATGTAATGTTTTGAACAACCAACAATAAAAAATTAAAAAAAAAGAAAAGAAAAGAAGTTGAAAGAAAGTTTAATCTTATAAGCCCTTTTGTAAACAATCTGAAAAAAAAAATTGGTTTGGTTTTGGGCTGGTGGTATTCTCCTTCCATGAGGTCATGTTGCACAGCGAAAACAACCCAGAACTCACAATCAGGACGCATGGGCTCTGATCCCATTTTCGTCATTGGTTTAACTATCCACAGTTTGCTTGACCTCTAACATGGCCTTGCTTCTGCACCCACAAATGGACTCAACAGTCTCCCTATTATGAACATTTTACAACTGCTTTCCAAAAATGAAAATGCATCTCAAGGAGATACCAGGCCTTTGGCAACCAGAGGGGAGGGTAAGAAGCTGTCTGTGCCAGAAAATAAAAGCATGAGGGAAAACCCAGTCAGGGCTGCACCCAGCGACCCTTGGGTGCCCAAGCCCATTCACTCTCACTGTGCTACCAGAGGACACTACCTGACCCTTCGAGGAGCCTTCCTCTCCTACTGGCCCAATTTCATGGGTACATCTTTACAGACAGCCTAGAAACTGTACTAATCTGGAGCTACGTGGTCCAATACAGCACTCTCAAGCCACACGGGCTGAGCACTTGAAATGTGCCCAATCCGGTGTGAAATACACACCGGATTTCGAAGACTTGATATGAAAAACGAATATAAAAATCTCTTAATATTTATATGATTACATGTTGAAGTATTTTGGGTGCATTGGCTGACTATGTGACTGAAATTAATCCCTCCTGCTTCTTTTTGCAGTTGCCAAAGAGGCCACTGGAGAAGTTAAACTTACACATGTGGCTTGTATGACATTTCTGTTGGACGGTGCTGCTCTAGATCTCAGAATCTAGAAAGTGACGAAGATGGAAACTTTTAAATGAAGCACTTGTAAATGAGCTACCCGAGAGTTGGTTCCACTCACTGCTCAGCTGCCATCGCCATCCTGATTTTCCAAGGCCAAGCCCAGAGCGCAGCACGCGTGGGTGTGGCGCGGGCCTCCCCCGAGACAGGCCTGCACCGGAGGCTGCGGCGGAGGAGGTTACCCTGGGTCCCCGACGCCCGCCAGGGTAGGCCGGGCTGCGGACTCCACGCTTCGGATCCGGCTAGGGGAAGTCCCTGCGGGCGGAAACAGGTGGCTCGGCTGCTGGCAGCTGCAGGTCCCCTGCACGCCCCAGCGCAGCCCGGACAGCGAAGCGCTTCCTGCTCTGCTGGGGAGGGCCCGAGCGAGCGCAGGGCCAGCTATAGCAGTCCCGGAGCTGCCTGTTTGGATTTTAGCACTTTGGGTCTGAAGAAGAAACAACCAGGCCCTCTATAACTCATAGGGCTTAGAAATTTAAAGTATTATGGGGCGGGGGTCAGTGACTCACATTGGTAATCCCAATGGCTCAGGGAGATGGGGGCAGAAGGGTCGCAAGTTCAAAGCCAGCTGCAACAATTTGGCGAGACCCTCTCTTAAAATTTTTTAAAAAGCACTGGGGATGTAGGTTAGTGATAAAGCCCCCCTGAGTTCAATCCACAACACCTAAATAAATAAATAAAAGAATCTTATCAGGGAAATTTATGCTTAAAAAAAGCAGGCGGACAAGAACAGATGGATGAGCCTTGCCCAGTCCCTCTGTTTAACACTCCCTGTAGAAGTTTGTGTGGACTGAAATGTCACCATTTCATCCTTTCCCTCGATTGAAGATACACTGCTAACTCCATGGAAGTCCAGAACAGGACTTATAACTGAACAACATTTCAAGTTCACATTTCTAAGGTAGTATTTTAGGCAGTGGAAAATCTTTAGTAGTTCAATACTATGTCCATTCAGCATTTGCAGAGCAAAAACCTGCCTGGATTTCTGGTCATTTAGTGAAGATTATTTTTTGAAACTATGATTTAAATATAGAACATTAAAATGTGGTTGCAGTAGACAAATCATATTTTTAAACTTCACTTTAAGAAACTGTCCAGAAGTGTACACAATTAGTTATACACAGCAATTAAGATTGCTTGTTTAGTTCGATTCTTAACAAGAGGGAATGATTTGTTTCAGTCGACCTTGTCCAGTCTCATGTGCAGACCAAGCACAAATGGACTTTATACCTTGTCCAGTTAACTGTAATCCCTAATTTATTGACCAACGAAATTCGAACTTCTAGGATTGTGATTAATGCTGGCCTACCAGACTAAAATTATGCTTACCTTGTAAGAAAATGTAAAGAATGGGTGGTAATTAAAAGCATATTATTTGCCAGGCACAGTGGCACACACCTGTAATCCCAGTGGCTGGGAGAGTTCAAAGCCAGCCTCAGCATCAGGGGAGCACTGAGCAACAGTGACACCCTGTCTTTAAACAAAATACAAAATAGGGCAGGGATGTGGCTCAGTGGTGGAGTGCTCTTGAGTTCAATCTATGGTTTAAAAATTATTTGAGGAGGAAAGAAAATTCATAACAGAATCCATAAAATTTACATGCTTCTAAATCACAATGAAAGAATTTAGGTTGCAGAGTTTAAAAAGACTTTTTTAAGTCTTACCCTGAAGGTAAGATAGGAAAGTGGGAAAAAGCTGTCAGCTCACTGGCATCCAATAAAATGTCTCACTGTAGTTTCTAGATTTCTGGGATACATTGACCAAGAGAGGTGGTTTGTCAAGTCTGAGGCTTTCAACTTGTTCACCACCGAGAACTGGTTGATGTCACAGCCTGACAGGCCATCATGGCCACTCTCAGCATCCTGACAGGAAACCCCATTGTACTCACTCTCCATCTCTAACACTTTACAATGCAAAAAGTGAAAGACATTACAGAAATTAACCTGAAACCTGCCAGGCCTGGTGGCCGATGCCTATAATCCCCAGTGATTTGGGAAAGTAAGGCAGAGGGATCACAAGTTCACAGCCAGTCTCTCAATTTAGTAAGTTAGTGTCTCAAAATAAAATAATAAAAGGACTGGGGGTGTAGTTCAGTGGTAGAGCATCTCTAGGTTCAACCTCCAGTATCAGGAAAAAAAACCAAAAAAACTCAAAACCTGTTCTAAGCCTATGAAATAAGTGCAACCCACACAAACCAATGCCATTACACATTATTTGCCATACCCCTCACAAACGACTAATGAGTTAAAGCTGAGAACTGCATGGTTCTCTCATGGGTATCACTGCTACTGTCATGTGCAAATACTTTGGAGAGGACGTCACACTTTAATTTGTTAAAAACTGATATAAGCTGATAAAACAGCAAGAAGAAGGAAGATGTAAGGCATGCCTGAGATGAGAAAGGCTCACAGAAAAGGATGCAGACAGCAAAGTTGGAGGCCATGAAAGCGCACAAAGGCGGTCTGGCTGGGCCTCCTCGCAAGGGACAGCATCTCTTCTAAAAACAAAAGCACCCCTGGAAAATTGTGTTGGTTCTTTCCTTGGGACATATATAGCTATTTTTAAAGTATTTATTTACTTACTAGTTACTGCTAATCCTAACTCTCTTTGAGACACAAACATATTTGAAGAATGGAAACGGATGTGCTCACTGCCACAGACAGGGCTAGTAAACAAGAAGAGAAGGAGGTCATGGAGTTTTTCTTATTCCAGATGAGCCTCAGTTCAGTTCAGGTGCTTCAAGAAGGTTCTATTCCAGTACTCTGACCCAGCTCAGAGTCAGTACACAGTTCATTCCAATGAAGCTTTCAACCCAAATGAGAGCATAATGTGCAAATATTTATTTTATTTACTCCTATCTGAAGGTACTCATTTTTGGAGAACAGCAAGGCATTTCATTATCCACTCTTTCCAATCCTGAAAGGCCTCTACAGGTTTCGGTAAATGCACATTATCTTCACAACTAGGTTTCGGAGTTGCTCTGGGTGTGTCAGCATCATCAATCCACCTCACCAGTGCCTTAGGAAACAGAAGACTCACAGGTTAGCAACGCTGTTTTACGCAAGAAAAGAAAACTGAGTCTAGATCAGGTTATCTCGACCTGGGATGAGGATGTTGCACTTAATAAAGATGGTTATGAATACAAAACAACACATCGAGGGGCTGGGGTTGTGGCTCAGCGGTAGAATGCTGGCCTAGCACTTGCGAGGCCCTGGGTTCAATCCTCAGCACCATATAAAAATATATAAAATAAAGGTATTGTGTCCAGCTACAACTAAAAAATAAGTATTAAAAAAAAACCACATCGAATAAAACAGAACATATCAAAATATACAAAATATAATTGTAAATTGTGTTCAAAAGTATGCATAAGAAAAAAGGTGAAAAGGAAATATACTAATTCTTACACTACTTATTTTAGGGTGGTAAGATAATAATTTTCTTTTCTCAACTTGCTAATTATCCCATAAGGTATTATACTATGCCTTTAATTTAATGCTTAAGTGTACACACGTAAGTATATGCAGAAGCATGGTAGACACATGTGTGAAGGCATGGATGCAGACACTTAAGTGCAGTCCCCTGAATGAGCAGTTACCCATGAGTAACCACAGAATGCACACTGATATACGTGTGGGCATACACACTCATGCACACTGAGATTTGGTACCTTCCCTCTTTCTTCTTAAAGAAAATCATCCTTTTCTCCTAATGAGCATCACAACCTCTGTCACATATTTGGAAAGATAAATCACGCTCATATGTTTATATATATTTAGTTAGTTTTTTTAATGAACTTTGCTACACAGACTGACATGTATTTTGTTCTGCAAAGTCAGTCAAGCTCTCTCGCCCTAATTAGATGAGAAGAGAAACTTCTTTTACCATTTCTCATAGAACTGCAAGTATAAGGCATAGGCAACCTGAAGTTTTCAAGGAAGGTATTTCTTTGCATTTTTTTTTTAAACCACAGCTTCCTGCTTATCTTTACACTAATTTCCTTCTGATAAATTACAGCTCTAGAGAAGGAGCTAATTGAAAATGTCAGTTTGTTACTCAGATAACCACTTCCCTCCTCCACCACCACGCCACACTTACTTTGTATCTTTCTGCAATATTGAAGCCAATGGCACACTGCAACTTGCGTAGACAGATAGGACACAGGTTTAGAGGACGACGGTCAGCTTCCTCCAAGTGGTTGGAGCCCTGCATCAGGCATGTGAGCCACTGGCAGTGTCGCAGTCCAAATATGTGCCCAATCTCATGGGATAAAGTCTGCAAAACATTCATGTTGTGGTTTTACAGAGCCACCATTATCAAACAAGTGGCTCATAACTTCTTTTACTTACTTCTCCAAGAAACAGATTTAAAGGAATCAACTTCCTTACCATTATCAACAAAACTTCCAAGCCTTAGTAGTCCTTCATTTCTCTTAAGTATCTGAATGCCTTCCTTATTATCCTTAATTAGTTCCTTTGGACCAGAGTTTCTCAACCTCGATATTATTAACATGTTAATTCCACATCGTGGGGAGTTGCCCTGGGCCTTGTAGGATGTTTTGCAGTATCCCTGGCCTCCACCCACCAGATGACAGAACCCCTCTCCAGTTGTGACAATCAAAAATGTCTCCAGATAGGTACAGGGGTGCATATCTATAATCCCAGTCACTAGGGAAGCTGAAGCAGGAGAGTCACAAGTTTGAAACCAGGCTCAACAACTTAGTTAAACCATGTCTCAAATTAAATTAAAAAAAAAAAAAAAATTAAAGGTGGATATAGTACAGTGGTAAAGCATCCCACATTCAATCCCCAGGACCTTAAAAATAAAAGTCTCTAGACATTGTTAAATGTCCTCTGGGTGGCAAAATCATTCCTGGTTGAGAATCCTTGCCCTAGACCAGGTGGATATTTGTTACAGTTCAGAATCTGAGATGCTGATTCAATAGGTCTAGGAGGAGTGGGGATGGATCTACATGCTAGTGAGTACATCCGGTGATGCTTTTATGCAGGGGGCTCTTGGCACAGATTTTGAAAACAGTTCTAGCTCGGCGCAGTGGTACATGCCTGTAATCCCAGCAACTCAGGAGTCAGAGGTAGGAAGATCACAAGTTCAAAGCCAGCCCCAGCAACTTAGCAAGGCCCTAAGCAACTTATTGAGACCTGGTCTCAAAGGGCTGGGGATGTGGCTCAGTGGCTAAGTATCCCTGGGTTTAATCTCTGGTTGGGGGCATGAAGAAAACATAGTTCTAAAAGGTGTACTTCAAAGTATAATCCTGGGGAAAGCAGACCTCTTTAACTGAAGACGACCATACATCTGGCTATGGAAGGAGGGAAATGAGGAGACCAGCTTTCCAAAGACCAGGGATGGGGAGATAGACATCAGGATCTATCACAGAACTACAGTCGAGGGTTGCCTAGAGCCCTGAAAACAAACGCCTTTTCTCCTTAAAAGGGCAGAGAACACTGGTTCCCCAAAGTCCTCAGAGAGGCAGTTCTACCTGATGATCAGCCTGAAGGAGTAGGGTACCTACTCATAATGGGATTCAGGAACTCAACAAATAGGACAAGAATATAGCCAAAGCATGTACTAGCAGGACCAAAAAGTGTCAATGATATTATAAATTTTCAATTGTATCCAGTTAGACTGTTTTTATTGCAATATCCACCAAAAGTGTACAAAGACACAAACTCACTTATAATGTTACTTTAAGGGCTGATGATATATGATTAGAAAATGAAGATCTTATTTAAAAAAAAAAAAGCTACAGGATTTTTTTTTATATATTTATTTTTTGGCGGACACAACATCTTTGTTTGTTTGTGGTGCAGAGGATCGAACCCAGGCCGCACGCATGCCAGTCGAGCACGCTACTACTTGAGCCACATCCCCAGCCCAGCTACAGGATTTTTTAAACTCACCTTACAGGATCGCAGCAGCAAAACACTAGTGATTTCAGGAATAAAGTAGTTATCAAAAATGGCATAGTCATTGGAAGATTTTTTATGGAGCTTCTTCACTGTGCCTTTATAATGTGAGCTATAGAAATCGCTGCCATATCTAGCAAAGCTGAATATCCCCACTCCTGCAGAAACAAAAAAAGCAACCACAGAATGAGGGCAAGATTCCTGAAGGAAAGACCAAAGCAGAGCTTTCTAGAATATCCGCTCAGTGAGGGCACCTCTGTGTTACTGTGTTCACAGTCCCATACCCTTAAGGTTTGCCAACACAAAGGAGGACGTTTCCCCTTCCAAATCTTCACCTGTTATCCAGTTTGCCCTGCCTATAAAACTCAGTACACTTAAGGTCAAATCTAGCGAATCTGGAAGTTTCCAAGTTTCACAAAAAAAGTCTTCTTCTCAAAGAATAGTCGAAATCAAGTACTTCCAAAGGAGTCATGAGAAATAATCGCGTAAACAAAAGACAGTAGTGGTTTTACTTTAGGAACACAACCGTTCCCAGTTTCGTGCATATAAATAAGGGCTGTGGGCCTTCCCTCATACCCTGCACACTGCCCAGGTGACCTGGAAATATGTTCTGGACCATGACTTCAGACAGAATAGCCTCTTTCCCTCCCGCAACTCCTTTTAGTGAAGACAAGAATACAGCCAATTATACTGCACAACTCTTAATATGCAGCTGGTATTGGGTGATCAGAATAAATACCCTTGTCACTGACTTCCTGTGTAACATTTAGAATCTACCATCTTTGTGTGCCCGGAGAACACAGTTTAATATATAACTCACTGTACAGGAGACTGATTTATAACCTGACTTTACATTATCACCTTTTTCTTTTTGCTCTATTGGGGCTACAACCCTGAGCCTCCTGCATGCTGTGCAACACTCGACCCAGTAATGTCTATCCTGAAATTTTTTTGGTAAGGAAATAAACTCATAGTAAATTTGTCCAATCAAACTTGATTCAAAAAGAATATTCTTCACCTCATGCTCAAAATGCCAGAAATGGGCATTTACATTAGTTCTCTACTAATTTACTAATGTAAATGCCCTTCCCTATTTAAAAATTAGGGAAGGCTGGCATTCTGGAAGTTCAGAAAAAAACTACATCTAATCATGTATCACAAGTGACCTCCACTGGGCCAAAGTATGAGTGTAATTCATATAACATGTTTTAGTAAGAACATTTCTGTTTCCACAAATAGATTATTTTCTTTAGTAATGTTTATAAATTAAAAAATACCAATCTGGACACTCAGGGAAAACAAAGTTCCTTGTGGTGCAATACTGTCTTACTGCACAGCAGATCAATCCTGCTAACACACACATTTTGTGGAGATTGAACCCAGAGCAGGGTTAACACTGAGCTACTCCCCAGTCCTTTTTATTTTTTGAGACAGGGTCTTGCCAAGTTGCCAAGGCTGGCCTTGAACTTGTGATCCTCCATCTCTTACATTATGTATATCATGCAATATTACCCTCTCCCCAAAAAAGGATTAAAAAAGAAAGCTTGGCAGAATGTTTCCTGACCTTCCCAAATACATAAGATAAATTAGCCAGCAATATCTAGGTAAACAAACAAGTTGTTTTTAAGTTATTTTTAATGTTTCCATCTCTATCAGGTTAATGATAAAAGGAGGAACTTTTGATGAAAAGCTAGCTCACATCCCAAAAATTACCGAAACAGCAGTGACCCCAGTCTACAAGAAAGCATGTGGGTAGGGTCATAGGGGTGGCGGCATAAGGAACCTCATGGAATGAAGACTTGAGAATGAAGGAGTAGGTGAGAAGAAGCTTCCACCTCTAAATAGAAAGAAAGGTTCGCCAGAGAAAGTGTCCCCACTTGAATTTGTGATCCTGGATCCTCCCATTTCAGCCTCCTAAGTAGCTGGGATTACAGACCAGCATCACCTTGCAGACTATTTTATGCACTTTTTATGGATAGGCACTGTTATGTAAATTATATCCAAATGACTGAGTGAAATAGGTGTTATTACCTCAAGGGTGGGAATGGCTTACTAAAGAACCCAGAACTTCAGCATCTAAGGACAGCATAGTCCCCATGATGGCATGCATGATGCCTCACTGAAATTACTATGTAGTTTTAATATATTAAAACTATTATTGAATTGGGGATGTAGCTCAGTGATAGAGCACTTGCCTAGCATGTGATCCCCAGTACCACAAAGAAAAAAAAGTTAAAAAAAAAGTCAAAAATAGTGGCACGCACCTGTACTTATGAATCTGGGAGGCTGAGGCAGGTGGTCCCAAGTTCAAGGCTAGCCTTGGCAACTTAGTGAGATCCAGCCTCAAATAAAAAATAAAAAGGACTATGGATGTAGCTCAGTGGTATAGCACCTCCGGATTCAATCCCCAAAACCACAAACTAAAAAAAATTATTATTAGTTGGATTTTGTCCTTTTTTTTTTTTAAACAACTTCAAATATTCTCTAGCAGACAAAGTTTTTTTTACCAACAATGTGAAAAAGGAATACCATCTGTCAAAGAAGCCTGTCCAAAGACAAAATTCCAGGAATCTCTTGGGTAAAGATCAATCATTGTTACTCCCACAACACAGAAAGCATCTTCAGGTTTCTTCTTTTTTAAGAACTTCAGGATATGCCCTATTTAAAAAGAAACATATGTATGTACATTTACATTATATATTTCCTTAATTCAAATTGCAAAGCTGCTTAATTCACCTGCATGAATTTGTAAATTGCGTGTGTGATCATTCACTCTAAAAGAACACCGTGTGGCAGAAACAGAAATCGGTTCTAGGAGTTTTACATTCATGCCATAGAAAAATGCTTCACAGTAGCCCTTGAGCCATTTAGTATATTCTTCACTGATAACTCTGGTGTTTCCTAGAGATCCTATAATAGGGGGAAAAAATTAAAGACAAATTTTAAAATGATTATAATATTCAGTCTTTACCTCAATCCACAAATAAGAAATTTGGAATCAGAAACAAAACTCCAAATTTTCAATATATCTTAATAAGGAACATAAAAGAAAATATGGATAAAAAGAAATAAAATGTTCACTTTTAAGTTAGTTTAGCTACAAAACTTCTATTATTGCAATGAAAGATCACTTGCCTAGCATGCACAAGGCCTTGGGTTCAATCCCCACCACAAAGAAATTTAAAAAGCCATAAAAATTTGCCCACTTCAATCAGACCAATGGCCCAAACCATCCCTGACAACAGAGCCACAGCAAAACCAAACTAAAACCATCATATTTCCAATATATACCAATGGCCAGTAAATAAATACTGTGCTTCTCTGGAGAGGGTATCTTTCTGTAGGGATTACTGAAAAACTGCTCAAAGTCTTGAGGAGCCTCAGGATGTGAGATTATCCAGTCTGATTGTGATTGCAAAATAATAGGTCCATAAAGATCACTGGTTGGCTGGAAGGCTTCCTTCATTAATTGCTGTTCCCTAGCATCTAATTTCTCATACTGTGACACAAGCGCTGGGTTCTTGGAGATGAGAGCTCTTTTCAGTGTCTGTTCAGAGTGACGGAATACTTGCATCTGCCAAAACAAAAAACATGTAGTGAGAGATAAAATGCATATCTATCTTGGGGACTTTACCTATACTTCATATACATGTCTGCTTTCTCTCTTCAATGGCATTACTAATTCCTAATGTCTTAGAGTGGTCCCTCAGAAAGTTGCCCCTACTTCTAATTTCTTGGGGACAGTATCTAAGAAATTGAAAAAAAAAAATCATCAAATTCACTCCTCCCTTACATATGGAACCTGCTTCCATTATAAAAACTAGTGGTGACTATATGAGCATGAACTGATATCCAATTGCCTTCAACCATCTGCATCATAATCACAATATTATGAGTTGACTCATTGGGACCACATGAAAAATACTTATCCTTTCCAATATGACTCAAGAATACCAATACCAAACAAAAAGAGAACTAATGTAAATGCCCATTTCTGTAATTTAACTCAGGTTGACAAGATATACCTCAACCACTGAAATTATCATCTCAGAGTCATGTTACACTGGGGAAGACATCAGATGACTAATCAAAAGCCAGAAGACTCACAATGACAGGTCTCATCCATCACATCATGTTCCTATGTAGAGCTTTCATCCTTCCCTTGAGTGAGGCAAACAGATGGTACACCATGAGGCTTTCTGAGTTAGAAAAGGAAAAAAATTGAACATCTCTGTCTGGATCCTATAATATTTTTTCATTATCTAGATTTTTTTTTCAGTTTGATAACAGAAAACTGATGAGAAGACTTAATTTCTTCTCTGATTGAACCTCTGAATTCTATCTCAGGTTCATGGGGGTGGCAAAAATTCTAGACCAAAGGTCTTTTTGGTCAAAGCTCTGACATGAGCACAGGATCATCCTCACTCCTTAAGTGTCTGGCCTAACATTTTATTTCTACAGGATAAAATGTAAAGCAAGAGGTGGCCTCTATAGTATACCTACCTTTAAAAAAGAAGGCTCCCATTGAAGTGTTTACGTTACAAGGACAGGCATGTCCGGAAGGTGCTGTGGAGGGTGTCTTCACCCTAACATAAAAAAGACGGTGTGAAACGTCGGAAGACCTCCTCCAGCTTCCCAGGTCTAATCTAGACGGAGATGCCCAAGAAGTGGGACAGGGGGCGCAGCAAAGGGTCACTGCAAAGGGCTGGAGGCCCGGGATGCTTCGGTCCTAAAACCGGAACATCCAGGCAAAGCGGAACTAGCCAATCACCATAGCAGGTGGCCCTCGTCAACTCGCACTTTGGGCTCGACCCCAGTCCCCGCCCGGTGTGGCGGTGTGGCGTAGGGCCTTCCCCGGGGCTCTCGGTTCTCCTTTTCTCCCTGGGGAGCATCTTGAAAGGCCGGGCCTAGCTCCCCGGAGACACCTGCCCCCGCTGCTTCTGCCGCGGCCGCCTCCCCATATCCGCATCCCTCCCCCGAGACTGCCTCTCCAACCGGGAGGCCCAGCACGGGCAGCCGCCTCCCGAACCCGAACAGTCCTACCGCATCTCCCTCACCCCGACAGGCCTCCCCGCT
>NW_025999897.1:4441599-4444012 GCF_001458135.2 Marmota marmota marmota | reverse complement strand
CGAGCCCCGCCCGCCGATTGGCCCCGCCCATCGCGCCCATGCCCATTGGCTCCACCCGTCACGCCCTTGCCCTCTGGCTCCGCCCCCTCGTCCGCGCCACGCCTCTCTCGCCTCGCCCCGGAGCGCGGGGCGGGTTCGGCAGACTGGATCCCGGACTGGATCGGCGAGCGTGGCTCTGGTCTCCTGGAGCAGAGGTCAGCGAGAAGGGAGCGAGACGCCAGAACTAGCGCCCGCCATCGTCTTGTCCTCTCTCGGCCTCGCGGGGGCGCCGCGACCGGGTTCCTGAGGGAGTGCTGGGACGCTGCCGGGGTTGCCTGTGGGTGGCTGCTCAGCGAACCGTGGGTTAGAGACGCGCCCTCGGCGTAACTTAACCACGCAAGTCCGAAATAAGTCAGCGGTGGCCGCAGGCTGACGCAGAGCCAGGGCGCACGCTCGCCCGTGCCCTCACCCACTGGACTTTCCCTTCCTGCTTGGTTAGCCGACTGGGGCGACTTCACTGGGCTGAGCAGGCCGGAAGGCGATGGCCAAGAGGCTGTGTAGCAGAAGGCGCCGGCAGGCCAGCGGGCCAGCGGGCGGGCAGGCGTGCACTGAGCCAGATGTGCAGCCTAGGCGCAGGCCCTTCACCCTCTGGGGCCTCGCGGATCTCATGCAAAACAAGGATAGAGCTATGAATCCCGAGGTCCGCGGGGGCCCAGGGAAGTTGTGTCAAAGCGCAAGATTCCCCGGCCCCCTCGTATGCTGTACAGCCCTTCATGCGTCTCAGTGCCTAGCAGACGCTGTGGATGGCCAAGCTGGATAATGCCACCCCGTATTCCCAATTAAAAATAGCTACCTAATAAGTATCCCCTCTCCCTTTGAAATGTCGGACCTGGAGGTGATCTCCAGACAGGTCCACCCCCACACACACACAGCCTTACTACCCAAATCGGTTCATTCTGCCTATGACTCACCCCGCACTCCACCCTGTTGGTGATAGAGCTTCCTGCAGAGGAACCCTGAAGAAGCCCTGTCCCGTTATAAACCTGTTTCTCCAAACTCACCTTTTCCCATTAGATTTCTTCAAAGACCTCACCTTAAGGGACACAACTTTCCTCCCTGGACCCCTTTCTTTCTTCTCAAACTTCCCTCAAAAACACTCGTAAGTCCCTGTTTTCACTTACCAGTATTGTCCCATCACTTCAAAGCAACCCTGCTCTCTTCAAAGTCAGAACATTTTACCACACTCTGGTTTTTTTCCCATCCTATTCTCCTTCCCAGCCTCCAGAAGGACACACAGTTTCTTAATTTCAGCTGTTGTCTTCTTACAGGACACTAACTCCAGGTGTTTGATCTCTTCACCTACATTAGTCACCTCTGCCTCTGTTTATTTGTTGACCCTCCTGGATGTTGAAACCTCAAAATTTGTTTCTGAAGTCTCAGCGCTCATATGCAATAGTACCTGTAACCATTCTTCAATAAAACACATTCATGCCATGGTTGTTCTCAAAGTTTTAAGCTGGAAAATGCTGAGGCATCATTCCCACAATGCTTGAGCAGAAGCAGCCTTCGTGCATGTGTGTTTGACTGAATACTTGTTTCCAGACAGTCTGTCTGTAAGTGTGGTCCATAAACATAGGCGAGCAGATTGCCTGGGAAACCCTAGAACTCCTGCTTATTAGCATGTGACCTGCAGCAATTATTTGACTTTGTAATGGTCTCCTCCCTAGTTTGTGCAATGGATATAATAATAACACAGACCTCACAGGATTGGGGGGGACCAAATGACTTCCTTTGGATATTGTGTCTTTTGACTGAATGGCTATCTTCTGATATCTACTCATATATTGGAACACCAAGAGGTCATTTTAATCATTTTCCAAAGACAATAGTAACCTGGAAAAATACAAAGAGGAAATAAAGTGCAACAGAGAAATATTTATGTAGTATAACCCTCTTTTATTTTAAGAAGATGTGCCAACAAGTTATAATAATTATTACCTAAGTATAAAGAGATTTGGGGTGGGATTCGATTTTTCTCTCTCCCTCTTTATTTATTCATTTGTACTATCCCAAGTGCCTACAATAAATGTTTATTACTTTTATAGTCCAAAAGCAATGTGTTTTAAAAGCAATGTGTTTGGGGACTCTAAATACGCAAGCCACCCGTGGCATCGCAGCTGCTGCTCGTTCTAGGCGGTTCCCTGCTTCCCTTTTGCTTCTTACTCCTGTGACCCCTCCCCGGTTCTTTTACCCTACAATCTCTAAATTTTCCTTACCCTGATATTCCACTAATTAGGGATTCATCAAGATAAACAACCAAACTATCATGGTTCCCCCTAGTACATTAACTTTATTTTAAAACTATATATATATATATATATATATATATATATATATATATATATATATATATATATATATATATATATATATA